>NW_019240851.1:0-1739 GCF_002742605.1 Olea europaea var. sylvestris | reverse complement strand
AATCGCGCCGGGGGCAATTTCGTCATTTTTCGCGACGCTGTCGGAATCGGCTAAATTTGACTGATTGATCGGAAACAAAAATCACGCCGGGTGCAATTTCGTCATTTTTCGCGACGCTGTCTGAATCGGCTAAAGTTTGACAGATTGATCGGTAACGAAAATCGCGCCGGGGGCAATTTCGTCATTTTTCGCGACGGTGTCGGAATCGGCGAAAATTTGACAGATTCGTCAGAAACAAAAATCGCGCCGGGGGCAATTTCGTCATTTTTCGCGACGGTGTTGGAATCGGCTAAAATTTGACTGATCGGTAGGAAACAAAAATCGCGCCGGGGGCAACTTCGTCATTTTTCGCAACGCTGTCGGAGTCGGCTAAAATTTGACTGATTGATCGGTAACAAAAATCGCGCCGGGGGCAATTTCGTCATTTTTCGCGACGCTGTCGGAGTCGGCTAAAATTTGACTGATTGATCGGAAGCAAAAATCGCGCCAGGGACAATTTCGTCATTTTTCGCGACGCTGTCTGAATCGGCTAAAATTTGACTGATTGATCGGGAACAAAAATCGCGCCGGGGGCAATTTCGTCATTTTCCGCGACGCTATCGGAATCGGCTAAAATTTGACTGATTGATCGGGAACAAAAATCGCGCCGGGTGCAATTTCGTCATTTTTAGCGACGGTGTCGGAATCGGCTAAAATTTGACTGATTGATCGGAAACAAAAATCGCGCCGGGGGCAATTTCGTAATTTTTCGCGACGCTATCGGAATCGGCTAAATTTGACGGATTGATCGGGAACAAAAATCGCGCCGGGGGCAATTTCGTCATTTTTCACAACGGTGTCGGAATCGGCTAAAATTTGACTGATTGATCGGAAACAAAAATCGCGCCGGGGGCAATTTCGTAATTTTTCGCGACGCTATCGGAATCGGCTAAAATTTGACTGATTGATCGGGAACAAAAATCGCGCCGGGGGCAATTTCGTCATTTTCCATGACGCTGTCGGAATCGGCTAAAATTTGATTGATTGATAGGAAACAAAAATCGCGCCGGGGGCAATTTCGTCATTTTTCACGACGGAGTCGGAATCGGCTAAAATTTGACTGATTGATCGGAAACAAAAATCATGCCGGGGGCAATTTCGTAATTTTTCGCGACGCTATCGGAATCGGCTAAAATTTGACTGATTGATCGGAAACAAAAATCATGCCGGGGGCAATTTCGTAATTTTTCGCGACGCTATCGGAATCGGCTAAAATTTGACTGATTGATCGGAAACAAAAATCATGCCGGGGGCAATTTCGTAATTTTTCGCGACGCTATCGGAATCGGCTAAAATTTGACTGATTGATCGGGAACAAAAATCGCGCAGGGGCAATTTCGTCATTTTTCGCGACGCTGTCGGAATCGACTAAAATTTGACAAATTGATCGGGAACAAAAATCGCCCAGGGGCAATTTCGTCATTTTTCACGACGATGTCGGAATCGGCTAAAATTTGACAGATTCGTCGGAAACAAAAATTGCGTCGGGGGGAATTTCGTCATTTTTCGCGACGGTGTCGGAATCGGCTAAAATTTGACTGAGTGTTCGGAAACAAAAATCGCGCAGGGCTCAATTTCGTGATTTTTCGCGACGGCGTCGGAATCGGCTAAAATTTCACTGATTGATCGGGAACAAAAATCGCGCAGGGGTAATTTCGTCATTTTTCGCGACGGTGTCGGAATCGGCTAAAATTTGACTG
>NW_019240850.1:0-1739 GCF_002742605.1 Olea europaea var. sylvestris | reverse complement strand
CAAATATCCAAGTGCTCATTCTTTCGAAAAATGGCCGAAATAACTCGTGCGTCTCGACGAAGTTGGGAGTTCAATCCAAAACGGTCGCTACATTTCCAAAAAGTACTTACGGGCCCAAAACGGACACCCTGTGCAAAAGTTATGCTCAATTCTTTGTACGCCGACAATCCAAGCGTTCCAAATATGCAAGTGCTCAATCTTTCGAAAAATGGCCGAAATCCCTCATACGTCATGGCAAAGTTGTGAGTTAAATCCAAAACGGTCGCTACATTTCCAAAAAGGACTTACGGACCCAAAATGGACACCGGGTGCAAAAGTTACGTACAATTCATGGTATGCCGACAATCCAAGCGTTCCAAATATGCAAGTGCTCGCACTTTCGAAAAATGACCGAAATCCCTCATACGTCACGACGAAGTGGTGAGTTCAATCCAAAACAGTCGCTACATTTCCAAAAAGGACTTACGGGCCCAAAACGGACACCGGGTGCAAAAGTTACGTACAATTCATGGTATGCCGACAATCCAAGCGTTCCAAATATGCAAGTGCTCAATCTTTCGAAAAATGGCCGAAATCCCTCATACGTCACGACGAAGTGGTGAGTTCAATCCAAAACAGTCGCTACATTTCCAAAAAGGACTTACGGGCCCAAAACGGACACCGGGTGCAAAAGTTACGTACAATTCATGGTATGCCGACAATCCAAGCGTTCCAAATATGCAAGTGCTCAATCTTTCGAAAAATGGCCGAAATCCCTCATACGTCACGACGAAGTGGTGAGTTCAATCCAAAACAGTCGCTACATTTCCAAAAAGTACTTACGGGCCCAAAACGGACATCGTGTGCAAAAGTTACGCTCAATCCTTCGTACGTCAACAATCCAAGCGTTCCAAATATGCAGTGCTCATTCTTTCGAAAAATGGCCAAAATCCCTCATACGTCACGACGAAGTTGTGAGTTCAATCCAAAATGGTCGCTACATTTTCAAAAATTACTTATGGGCCCAAAACGGACACCGTGTGCAAAAGTTACGCTCAATTCTTGGTAAGCCGACAATCCAAGCGTTCCAAATATGCAAGTGCTCAATCTTTCGAAAAATGGCCGAAATCCCTCATACGTCACGACAAAGTTGTGAGTTAAATCCAAAACGGTCGCTACATTTCCAAAAAGTACTTACGGGCCCAAAATGGACACCGTGTGCAAAATTTACGCTCAATTCTTCGTACGCCGACAATCCAAACGTTCCAAATATGCAAGAGCTCACACTTTCGAAAAATTGCCGAAATCCCTCATATGTCACGATGAAGTGGTGAGTTCAATCCAAAACGGTCGCTACATTTCCAAAAAGTACTTATGGTCCCAAAACGGATACCGTGTGCAAAAGTTGCGCTTAATTCTTCGTACGTCGACAATCCAAGCGTTCCAAATATCCAAGTGCTCATTCTTTCGAAAAATGGCCGAAATAACTCGTGCGTCTCGACGAAGTTGTGAGTTCAATCCAAAACGGTCGCTACATTTCCAAAAAGTACTTACGGGCCCGAAACGGACACCATGTGCAAAACTTATGCTCAATCCTTTGTACGCTGACAATCCAAGCGTTCCAAATATGCAAGTGCTCACACTTTCAAAAAATGACTGAAATCCCTCATACGTCATGACGAAGTGGTGAGTTCAATCCAAAACGGTCGCTACATTTCCAAAAAGTACTTACTGGCCCAAAACGGACACCGTGTGCAAAA
>NW_019240849.1:0-1739 GCF_002742605.1 Olea europaea var. sylvestris | reverse complement strand
GTCTCATCAATGATCCAAATATGTATTAAGGCGGTATAATCTCATCAGAGAGATAATACATAGAATGGTGTAAAGAGAAGAACAAATTCTCACATTTAACAATATTGCAGATCCACTGACAAAGAGTTGTCATAGTACAAACATGATCATCATGTAGACTTATGATATTAGATACATAAGTGATTGGATCTAGTCCAAGTGGGAGTTTGTAAGTATTATGTCCTAGGTCCAATCAACTTTGGACATAAATACTTTTGATACATAATTAATGCAATTTAATGACAGATCTATTATTTAATTAATAGACAATTAAATAAATAATAAAGTCCGTAGATTCAAATCTTCGTAATTTGTTAATCACAAGGAGTTGTGATTGTGAGATACAAATTACATCTGATTGAATTTTAAATTGTCCATGATTGTAAGTAATAACGAGATACGAATATCGTTATTACGGATAGACCATCACGTGTGGCATTCCTTACTTGTAAAGTAAGTAACTGATCTCACAAACTAAAGTGTGGTGACACTTAAATGACACGTGGATGTTTTGTTATAGAACAAAACATTAGAGACCCGTCAAAAGATTCCATATCGATAACTATCTGAGTGTCAGTGATTAATATCTAACGTTTGGTAGTGGAATTGGTTCTTAGACTTGAGGTCGTCATGGTGCCTTATATGAGGACAGTCATATTTTGGCGGTGTTGGATGTTGCTCTGTAAAGGGCAGCTAATACGATATCGTTCGGGTACGTCAAAAATCGTGTGAAGGTTGTGATTGACCAATAAAGGATTCGTCACTCTTAGATAGTAGGAGATTATGATCTGCGTTTCATTCAATTAAGTTAATAACGAAATCCTTGGCCAAGGTGTACTCATAAGTCGAAAATGAGTTTTTGACTTATATTGACTTAATAGTGGAGTGAAAGATATGATCGAGATTCGGGATTGACACAATTCTATATCTCGTAATTGATCGAATCATATTGACGAAGGGATTATAGTTTTATGGTAAACGAATGAATTTTGTTTTGTCATACCACGTGACATTTCCCGTCACATGTATTGCCCTGACACATTGTTAAATGTTAATCAGGGACGGCGAGTGTGAATTGACGATAAATTAAAAAGGTGTTTTAATTTATCAATTTTGATCAGATCAAAATAATATTTCACGACGTTAGGTATTGTGGTCGGGAACCTAATGGGTCGCACACAAAAGAGAATTGGAAGATTGCAAATTGTCAATTGGTTAATTTAACAATCGTTTGATAAATTAATTAATTGTATTTGTTATTTATATTCCCGAATTAATTTATTGGATTAATTAATTCATGGACCGATTTTAATTAAATGGATTAATTAAATATTGGATCGGACCGGGTCGAGCCCGTTTGGGTTTATATAAATACATGGCTAGGGTTTGAGGTCAATATAGTTTTCATTATTCTTGCTGGCACAAGAGAAAAATCCTGGTAGCTGCAATCTTATTCTCTGTGTGGATCATCGTTGGAGGCTGGACAATTGGACAGCTATGGGTAGCGAATCAAGATTGTTGGAATGAAAAGAAAAGCAAAAGGTTTGCAGACTTTGTCAAAGGTACAATCTTTATCATGATTTCTATTTAAACACAAAGAGATCCTCGGTGGGAATCGAAATAATTTTAATTTTCCGCTGTGCATGTATAAGTAGATTCTCAACACTACGTTCCCTATATATAGGATAGCAAGCCGTACC
>NW_019240848.1:0-1739 GCF_002742605.1 Olea europaea var. sylvestris | reverse complement strand
AAAAAAAAATTGTTTAGATTTTTTAAGGATTCTTCCTTAAAATTATGACAATGTGCTTCAAGATAAAAAATTTCTTTGCCTTTAACAGTGGCAGATAAAATTGGAGGTTCTAGTGTACCATTTTCAGTTGCTTTCTGGAATTTTTATTCTATTTCACGAAATGTATGAAAAATGTATTATTTTGAAATGATATGCACAAACCAATTCAAATGTGCCCACATGAAAACACCATGAACAAAAATTCTGGAAGATTTTGATAGTGTTAGCTTAATAAAATGAAGAAGTGAGGGGCAAAGTTAAGCTGACAGTGACTTAATTACATATTTGCAATGCTTGAATCCAGCGCTTTTGATTCCAAGAGGTCAAATCATTAGCATTGAGTCAAATTCTATCCTCTTTTCTTTCAACTTGTTTGAACCTGCATAAATTGGCTTCTAAGAATCTTGTTCGTCAATGAAATCATTATGATTCCTAACTCGTCATTTTGGATTTGTCTAATACCTCATATAATCTTCAATTTCAAAGTTTAAATACTCTCTTTCTCTCCTGTGTGCATGAATATAGGCCACGTGTACAATTTTGTGTGCTCTCATATCTTGATTGCATAATGAATGAGTGAACTTTACATGTTTTTCTTTTGTGATGTATGTACTATGCTGCTTGTTTACCATTATCTTCTATTCTTATAACTTTCATTTTATTAATCTTTGTTTCAACAAATAATTTCATATTTTTAATTTTTTTGATACTTGGATTTGTTGGTACATTGACTTCTTTACAATTTCAGTCCCCCAATATATTGTTCTAGGTCTGCCTCTGTTCATACAGCCACCCTACTGCCAACCTGTCTATCACAGTTCGAGATTTCCAGTACAACTCTCATTCAAAAACTCGAGACACATCAAAATAACACCGCTGCCCAAATGAGAATGAGACAAAGGAAGGTCTCTACAAAAGCATCTGACGATGATGAAAATAACGAGAAATTCACCGCAACAAACTATCTACCCAAGAACTTTTCACCATCACTGAAGAAAATCTTTGTGCTATGTTTGGTTACACGAATGATCAACTCATTATTAGTTCAAACATATTTCAACCCAGATGAGCATTGGCAAGCTCTTGAAGTAGGGCATCGCATCGCTTTCGGGTACACTTTCAATCAAAAGTTAAATTTTCCTAATGTGGTTTCCCTTTTTTTTCCTTTTTTTCCCCTTTCTTTTCTGAGTTTTGAAATGGATTTTATTATTATTATTATTTTCTATATTGGATGTAGGTATGGGCATCTGACATGGGAATGGAAAAAGGGTATAAGGACTTACTTGCATCCGGTGCTGTTTGCAGCTCTTTATAAAGTTCTGGCCTTTTCCCTTCTTGATACCCCTTGGTTCATGGTAATTCTGCTTTCTCTTTAGAGGGCATGCGTGTTCTTTTGGAATTTATATTTCCTCTTAGTTTTTGTTACTATATGCGCATTTGAACTTTTCTATCCAATTGGGTAACTCCGCATTGAATTTTGCCGATTTCAAACTTTGCATATTGTGCATTGGTGCATGAATGGGGTTGCATAGGGTAATTCTCCCATGCATTTGAAACTTTACCTAAATATGATTCTAAAATTTACATTTTCAGGTATAAAGTTGTTAACTTCAATATAAACTGTTAGTAAATATGGGATTGGTTTTAAAAATATTTGCCTATTTCTAGTTGGTAAAGCAGTCAGCGAGTCTGTTGATCAT
>NW_019240847.1:0-1739 GCF_002742605.1 Olea europaea var. sylvestris | reverse complement strand
AATGAAAAGTGGCTTTTGATTTCATGATAACTTCGGTTTTGTTTGTTTTTGGCGAATTGCTAGTGTAATTCGATTGGAATCAAGCCAATGAAAAGTGGTTTTCGATTTCAAGATAACTTTGGGGTTGTTCGTTTTTGGCGAATTGCTAGTCTAATTTGGTTGGTAACGAGCCAATGGAAAGTGGTTTTTGGTTTCATGACAACTTCGGGTTTGTTCATTTTTGGCGAATTGCTAGTCTAACTCGATTGGAATCGAGCCAATGAAATGTGATTTTTGATTTCATGATAACGTCGAGTTTGTTCATTTTTGGCGAATAGCTAGAAAAATTCGATTGGAATCGAGCCAAAGAAAAGTTTTTTTTTATTTCATGATAACTTCGGGTTTTTTCGTTTGTTGGCGAATTGCTAGTCTAATTCGATTGGAATTGAGCCAATTTATAGTTTTTTTTTTATTTCATGATAACTTCGGGTTTGTTCGTTCTTGGCGAATTGCCAGTCCAATTCGATTGTAATCGAGCTAATGAAATGTGGTTTTTGAATTCATGATAACTTCAGCTTTGTTAGTTTTTTCATTCGATTGTAATCGAGCCAATGAAAAGTTGTTTTTTGATTTCACGATAACTTTGGCTTTGTTCATTTTTGGCGAATTGCTATTCTAATTCGATTGGAATCGTAGCAATAAAAAGTGGCTTTTGATTTCAAGATGATTTCGGGCTTGTTCGTTTTTGGCGAATTTCTATTCTAATTCGATTGGAATCGAGCCAATAAAAACCGTCTTTTGATTTCATGATAACTTCGGGTTCTTTCATTTCTTGGCGAATTGCTAGTCTAATTTGACTGAAATCGAGCCAATAAAAAGTGGTTTTTGATTTCATGATAATTTTGAGTTTGTTCGTTTTTGGCGAATTGCTAGTCTAATTCGATTGGAATCGAGCCAATGAAAAGTGGTTTTTGATTTCATGATAATTTCGAGTTTGTTCGTTTTTGGTGAATTACTAGTCTAATTTGATTGGATTCGAGCCAATGAAAAATGGTTTTCATTTAATGATAACTTCGGGTTCATTCGTTTTTTGCAAATTGCTTGTCTAATTCGATTGGAATCGAGCCAATAAAATGTGGGTTTTGATTTCACGATAACTTCGGGTTTGTTCGTTTTTGGCGAATTGCTATTCTAATTCGATTGGAATGAAGCCAATGAAAAGTGATTTTTCATTTCATGATAATTTTGGGTTTGTTCGTTTTTGGCGAATTGCTAGTCAAATTCTGCTACAACGTTAGGGTTGCAAACCCAAGTGCAGGTTGTCGCAAGTAGTAAATCTCGGATGTCCGAGGTCGAACCACAGGGAATTGGAAGGGAATAAACTAGTCTATGAGTAGTAAACGGTTGGTGGAAATACGACAAAGACGAACACTAGAGCGTCGGGGATTCACTTCGGGTAGATGATTAGAAATTGCACTTGATCTCTAATTTAACTCATATGAAAATCAACTAAGGAGTTATCTCATATGGAAGATAAAACATTAATCACAAATATATTGAAAGATAAATCTTGATAATTGTTTGAGAGAATATGTCAAAATAAGTTGTTGGAATGTAGAGATTATCTAAGCATTTATTGTGCCAAATTGTCAACAATAAATCAAAGCCTTTAACAAACAAAACCATTTGTAGAACATATACTTCAACCAAGTAAGAAGATGAACATTGAAGAACAAAATGAAAGATCAAAGACAATACTA
>NW_019240846.1:0-1739 GCF_002742605.1 Olea europaea var. sylvestris | reverse complement strand
AAGGAGTATATTAAAATTATTAAGAAATGGTTGTCCTTAAATTTTGAAATGAAGGGCATCGGTTAAACAGATTACATATTCAGTGTTAAAATCCATAGAGATCATTAAAAGAGGCTTCTTGCTCTGTTACAAGAGCCATATATAAATAAATTTTTTCAACGTTTCAAAATGGAGAATTGCAATCCCGTTGACACTCTTGTATCAATAGGCAAAACACTAAGTCTTCGTATGTGTCCTAAAACTATTGAGGAAAAGGAAGAAATGTCTAGAGTTCCATACTCCAATGTGGTTGGGAGCTTGATGTAGACAACATATATTAATCTAATCTAGGAAAAGAGCACTGAAAGCTGTTAAGAGGATATTGAAATACCTGAAGGGTACTGCAAATTATTCTTTATGCTATCAAGGTAATGCTTTGAGCTTAAAAAGATACACGGATGTTGATTGGGGTAGAAACCTAGATGAGTGTAAATCAACTTCGGATGTTGATTGGGGTAGAAACCTAGATGAGTGTAAATTAACTTCGAGATATGCATTCTTGCTTAATAATGGCACAATCTCTTAGAGTAGTAAGAAACAGACATGCATTTCCTTGTCTATAGTAGAAGCAGAATTCGTAGCATGTGTTTCAGTGGTACAGGAAGCTGTTTAGCCAACGAGATTCTTACAGCATTTAAGAGTCCTTAGTGGTGACCTGGGACCTATATTGATTTACTGTAATAGTCAAGGAGCTATTCCATATACAAAGGTTCCCAAGTATCAGAACAAAACTAAATATATTGATATAAAATATAATTTTGTAAAAGATATCATAGGAAAGAATGAAGTGAGTTTGCAGTATATTTCTACGCACCAAATGGTAGCTGACCTACTCACAAAACCTATTGCTAGAGATATTTTTATGACTCATGTTAAATCTCTCGGATTGCATAGAATTTGAATTATGTATTACGTAAACTATTTCCATTTAAGTTCATTAATGAACAATGTTTTGAGTTCATAAGTTAAGAGTAATCTTTTGTTGTGATTTTTAGATTACCATTTAATATGTACACAAAGTATGTCAAATAGGTTGAGATTGGTTTGCTTACACGAACAATTGCATCAGACACTTTGGGGTATGTTAAGATGAGACAATGATCATATTATGTGCATGATCCGGTCGCCTTGATGAGATATCAAGATACGATTACAACAAGTTATCGAAATGGATTTTGCTATCCATTAGACTTGTTCCTAACCTAGATCGAGTTCTCGATTGGAATTGCATAGATGAATAAATATTAGGAGAACTCATGTTAAATATTGAGGAATATTTGAACTATGATCTATACGGTGTATTTTATTTGTAAGATTAGACATATGTCTTAAGAAAGTGAGAAAATATCGTAGCACGTGTTTCATATCATGTGTGCTTTAACGATAATGAGAAATAAAAGAATTGATCCCTGCTTCTTAATTGTGCGAGTCTTTGAGGCATATATGGCATCATTTATATACCCTTATGACTTTTGACCGGTTCTCAGAATTTTATTTCGGTATTTGCTACTTTAGCATGTTGTCAATAACTATGGTTGATTTGGATTGATGAGACATGTCTAGGAAAGTAACTAACTTGAAATTAAGGGATTCAAGTAGAGATGAAGACTATTTTATCTAACACCTCAACTTGTATTTATTGGTCCAACAATTGTGTTAATATTTTGAGTTTACGATACAATTGTGAATACAATAAAGAT
>NW_019240845.1:0-1739 GCF_002742605.1 Olea europaea var. sylvestris | reverse complement strand
GGAATTGTGGGGGAGTGTTTCCCTAAAAGTAATGCTATCTTACTAATATATTGAGCTCATATTTGGTTTAGATTAAAATCAGTCTTTTGGTAGATTTTGATAAAATTCGATGAAATATGTGATTGAAAAGTTGTGCGTCCAATGAAATGTATGATTAAAATTAATTGTTAAATTTGACTCGGATTTTAATCAAATTTTTTAAGTTACCAAACAAGGACTTAAAGAGTAAGAAGTAAAATTAACACGACTTGCCATTAATGTGAATTTTACCCTTCTCTTTCATTTTCCACACATAATGCTTAAGGGGATTTGTGTCATTTTTGTTAAATTTTTTCAATACGATAAATTATTATTATTATTATTATGTACATTTATTATTATTATTATTATTATTATTATGTACATTTATAATAAATTTTAGATCAGTCTCATTTTCACCGTAATTTCAAAAGACATAATTATTGCATTTTTCCTATATTTTGTCACATCACCCTATTAATCTCATGGACTTGGTAGATATGACGTCAATACCATCCCAAACTCACCAATTGGTCGCCTTAGTTCCCCTATCCTCTGCGGGCCATCATTACTTGAAGGAAACAATGACGTTATGGTTATCAGCCTCATTAACCAATCAAGCAAAAGGTCAGTGGCATGTGGTTTAAGCCCAACACTAGTGGATGGTTTGATTGAAATGACACATTTTCAACAAAATCCCTTATAAATAGTGAGAAATGATTCCCTTCAAGGGAGGACACAAAAACAGAAAAACATAAAGTGTACAAAATTGATCTCTCGGACTAAATATGAGCGGTCCTTTTTTCTTTAAGTCGGCCAATTTTTGACGTCAACATAATCAATAATAATTAAGGAGTAAAAATTTAGTAATTATTTTTATTAATTTAACGTAATTATTTATAATAAATTTTAATAATACGATCAATTATTTTTGCCAATTTAACATACTACATAAAACAAGTGAATAATTAAGTAATCAATAATAATTCAATATTTTTCGTAAATTTAACGTAATTATTTATTTAATAATTTATGTAGTTGTAAAATAAATAAATAATTTTTTAAATAAATAAATTGTTAAGAATCGAAAAAATGAAAAAAATGATTATACACTACTCATTTGGTGCAAAACTTGTCTCAGATTTTGATACAGCATTGAAAATGACCTAAACCCCTTCGTTCACCCTAAAATAAAAGTAAACCAAGTTTGAAATGACTCTTTGGCTAGAATGACCAAATTTTTTTGCCTTCAACCCGAACTGAATTGTCCCGCCTTGAATTGTAAGCGGGGCATGCTGGATGGGGAACATGGCTCCTATCCCAGATTATCAAAACTAGCCTTGATTTATCTATTCATATCGTTCAAATTTAAATCGTATTTGAAAGAATAAAAAGTTACAGTAAGATACAAAATTAAGGCCCTGTTTGGGCCCGATTTTTTCCTCCAAAAAATTAATTTTTTGACCGTTATTTCACTATTCCAGCCGTCATATTTGACTTCTTCTTTCACGGGTGGACCCCACTTTTCTTCTAACGGTCAAAAAATCAATTCTCAAAATCACTCCCAAACAACCTCTAAGTAAATGAAACAGTAGTAGAGATTTTTCAATTCCTGTCTTACCTCAAAACTCTTTCACGTTCCGTCTCGAAAATTATTAGGAGGGATGATTTTGGCCCCATCCTCTTCGTTTGATTACTTCGTTTTAGAAAGAACAATGATA
>NW_019240844.1:0-1739 GCF_002742605.1 Olea europaea var. sylvestris | reverse complement strand
TTTGTCATCTCTCCATACCGTGCGGAGAGTTTTTTTTTTTTACTTCGTACCGTGCAAAGAGTTTGCCAACTCTCCGCAAATTATTCAACTTTCTTTGCACTGTGCAGAGAGATTTTTTTTCTCTCCGCACTTTTTTCTATTTTTTATTTTTACTCCGTACTTGATTCAACTATCTGCACACTGTGCAAAGAGATTTGTTTCAATTTTACAATATTGAATTACACAAAATTTAAAAATATAATATTTGCATTCAATTCAATCATATCAACACTATCAAAGAATACAAACAAAAAAGTTTGTATATTTCTAATTCAAGTATGAAATATACAAACATATTTTTTCTAAATAACATACTGCTATGCAATTGTAAAAATAATTTATAATTATTTTCTTATATCATGAAATATTTTTAGATATTGCTTCAAAAATTTTCCAAAAAAATTAAAATTCATACACTAATAAAAATACGATAAATACAAAATTCGTGCAACGCACGTAATAACGACTAGTTTTAAAAAATGTATCATTTTGAATTCATATTTATCCATAAGGGAAAACATGTAACTAATATTATGAGAACATTTATTAGCTTGAATACTTGAGTGATATATAATTATATAATTTTTAATCACTTTCTTCTAAATTAAACAATTGAATTATATTTTATATTGAACTAGAAGTTTAATTTGATTTTATTGTTTAACATGATTAGTTGGATCATCACTACATCAAAAATGATGCGAAATTAAAAATTCAAATGGATATTCAATTAAAAACCCGAAGATTCTTCAATTCAGTAAATTTCTTTATATTATGTCCTCTTTATTGACAATTAATCATTAAACACCGCTAGTTAAAATATGAACTGAATTTCCTATATTGCTGAAAGTTAATTAGGTGATATATATGGTCCCGTCACCTATCCAATTGATCATCTAAGTATTATTTGTATTTAATATTCCTGACAATCATATATTAGATGATTGCATAGTGTTCACAATCTGAAATTTGCGAAATTACTACTCAAAATTTTAAATTATGAGCTTAATTTTCAAATTATTTAATCAAGATTGCATCTTGTTAATGTTAGTGAGCATGAATCTCGACATTTAGTTGAGATTTCGATAAACGATTTAATATAATTACTTCTTAAACATCTCCAATTAATTCAAAAAAGAACAAAATACTTCCCATTTTGTTTAGAGAAAGTTACTACGCATCATGCTAATATCGTAGTCCTCCCTATTAATATTGGCTTATGGTTAGAGCCTACTTTTTTATCTACTTATTCTGATGGTCAATATATGTAAAATTGATCCACTACAATGCACTAAGATAAAAAGTAAATAACGTTGAGAAGAAATGCATGGTTTGAACCTTTATAATATATCTCAAGTCCTAACAGGTGAAAATTTATAACGTAATTTATTGATTGTCATTTTGATTTGACAATTCTATCAGGATTAGGGGAAATTAAAAGTTGAAAATAATGTACAAATGTATCGTTATCTAAATCTTGGAAAAAGATTAATTCAAACTAAAAGCTCGAAAGATAATTCATTTAAATGTATTTACTGACCAAAAAGATTAATAATATCTCACATACTAGTATAAATGCCCCAACAAAAATTGATGTTCTAAGAGGATAGTTTGTTGGCATTACATTTAATATATCTATGGCACGCCTGAAACCTATTTGATTCTAATGCAAAAAAAAAAAAAAAAAAAAAATCTTAAAA
>NW_019240843.1:0-1739 GCF_002742605.1 Olea europaea var. sylvestris | reverse complement strand
TTTCCCATCAATCAGTCAAATTTTAGCCGATTTCGACACCGTCGCGAAAAATGACGAAATTACCCCTGCGCGATTTTTGTTTCGCATCAATCAGTCAAATTTTAGCCGATTTCGACACCGTCACGAAAAATTACGAAATTACCCCCGGCGCGATTTTTGTTTTTCCATCAATCTGTCAAATTTGAGCCAATTTCGACACCGTCGCGAAAAATGAAGAAATTGCGCCGGGCGCGATTTTTGTTTCCTATCAATCAGTCAACTTTTCGCCGATTCCGACACCGTCACGAAAAATGACGAATTTGCCCCTGCGCGATTTTTGATTCCCATCCATCGGTCAAATTTTAGCCGATTTCGACACCGTCGAGAAAAATGACGAAATTGCCACCTGCGCGATTTTTGTTTCCCATCAATCAGTCAAATTTTAGCCGATTCCGACACCTTCCCGAAAAATGACGAAATTGCCCCTGCGCGATTTTTGTTTCCCATCAATCAATCAAATTTTAGCCGATTTCGACACTGTCGCGAAAAATGACGAAATTGACTCCGGCGCGATTTTTATTTCCGATCAATCTGTCAAATTTTTGCTCATTCCAACACCGTCGCGAAAAATGACGAAATTGCCCACGGCGCGATTTTTGTTTCCCATCAATCAGTCAAATTTTAGCCGATTTCGACACCGTCGCGAAAAATGACGAAATTACCCCCGGCGCGATTTTTGTTTCCCATCAATCAGTCAAATTTTAGCCGATTTCGACACCGTCGCGAAAAATGACGAAATTACCCCCGGCGCGATTTTTGTTTCCCATCAATCAGTCAAATTTTAGCCGATTTCGACACCGTCGCGAAAAATGACGAAATTACCCCCGGCGCGATTTTTGTTTCCCATCAATCAGTCAAATTTTAGCCGATTTCGACACCGTCGCGAAAAATGACGAAATTACCCCCGGCGCGATTTTTGTTTCCCATCAATCAGTCAAATTTTAGCCGATTTCGACACCGTCGCGAAAAATGACGAAATTACCCCCGGCGCGATTTTTGTTTCCCATCAATCAGTCAAATTTTAGCCGATTCCGACACCGTCGCGAAAAATGACGAAATTGCCCCAGGCGCGATTTTTGTTTCCCATCAATCAGTCAACTTTTAGCCGATTCCGACACAGTCACGAAAAATGACGAATTTGACCCTGCGCGATTTTTGATTCCCATCCATCGTTCAAATTTTAACCGATTTCAACACCGTCGCGTAAAATGACGAAATTGCCCACGGCGCGATTTTTGTTTCCCATCAATCTGTCAAATTTTAGCCGATTCCGACACCGTCATGAAAAATGACGAAATTGCCCAGGCGCGATTTTTTTTTCCGATCAATCAGTCAAATTTTAGCCGATTTCGACACCGTCGCGAAAAATGACGAAATTGCCCCCGGCGCGATTTTTGTTTCCCATCAATCTGTCAAATTTTAGCCGATTCCGACACCCTCCCGAAAAATTACGAAATTGCCCCTGCGCGATTTTTGTTTTCCATCAATCAGTCAAATATTAGCCGATTTCGACACCGTCGCGAAAAATGACGAAATTGCCCCTGCGCGATTTTAGTTTCCCATCAATCAGTCAAATTTTAGACGATTCCGACACCCTCCCGAAAAATGACGACATTACCCCTGCGCGATTTTTGTTTTCCATCAATCAGTCAAATATTAGCCGATTTCGACACCGTCGCGAAAAATGACGAAATTGCCCC
>NW_019240842.1:0-1739 GCF_002742605.1 Olea europaea var. sylvestris | reverse complement strand
GGTACTACAGTTACAGAAGATGTAGCAGTTGGAACAAGTGGAAGTGGTGGAGACCCATGTGAGTGTACTCGGCTATGGCATAGAAGGCTTGGGCATATGTCTGAAAAGGGGCTAAATTTGCTAGTCAAGAAAGGTTTGCTAAAGAACTTGAAGAAGCCTTGCATGGATTTTTGCGAGCATTGCGTGTACGGTAAAGCACATCGAGTTCAGTTCCAGCCAAGCAAACATAGAAGCAGAGGCATTCTTGACTATGTGCACACGGATGTATGGGGTCCGGCTTCTATCACTTCCAAAGGCGGTTTCAGGTATTTTGTTACATTTGTTGATGATTATTCTAGATATGCTTGGATTTATTTTTTGAAGCATAAGAATGAGGTATTCGACACTTTCAAGAAGTGGAAAGCAATGGTTGAAAACAAAACAGGAAAGAAATTGAAGACACTGCGATCTGATAACGGTACTGAGTATACAGATGGTGCTTTCAAGGAGTTTTGCGGTAAGGAAGGCATTGTGAGACACTGGACAGTTAGAAATACACCGCAACAGAATGGGATTGGGGAAAGACTGAATCGTACATTTTGAGAGAAATCGATGTGTATGTGATCCTATGCTGGTTTGGGAAGAGAATGGTGGGCAGAGTCGGTTGCAAATGCTTGCTACATAGTGAACCGGTCTCCACATTCAAGGTTAGATGGAGATGTACCTTATAGGGTATTGACAGGAGAACATGCAGATTATGAGAAACTCAGAACATTCGGATGCACAGCCTACTATCATGTCAACGAGGGAAAGCTTGATGCGAGGGCCAAGAAGGCTATATTCTTGGGGTATGCGCAGGTGTTAAAGACTATCGCCTTTGGTGTGTAGAGGATTCTAAGTTTATAATCAGCAGAGATGTTACTTTTGATGAAAACTCCATGGTAGCTTCGTTGAAAGCTACAGTGCCCGGTGGTGATGATGTTGAGACTACAATGTCTCAAGTTGTTGACATAGAACCTAGAGATCAACCTGATTCTAGGCATGTTCAAGAGGAGCATCATACAGACACTCAAGATGAGAGTGATGATGGGCTTGAACAAGAGGCGGTTCAACAAGAGAATGTACAGGCACAGCAACAACAGCAGCTTGCAGATAACTTGGCTTCATCTAGGCCAAGCCGTACTTATAAGCAAGTTCTAAAGTTGGGGTCAGACGACCCTTTGAGGCACTATGGGCAGACAAATTTGGTTGAGTATATACTCTCGGTGGAGAATGATGAGCCTACCACTTTCAAGGAAGCTATTTTAAACAACAATAGCGAGAGTTGGTTGGCAGCAATGGAAGAAGAGATGGAATCACTTCACAAGAACCAAACATGGGAGGTTGTCTCATTGCCCATAGGTAAGAAAGCTATTGGTTGCAAGTGGTTGTACAAAAAGAAAGAGGATCCTACCAAGCTCGGTGGTACAAGATTCAAAGTAAAGTTAGTGGCTAAGGGGTTGGCACAAAGAGAGGGAGTTGACTACAATGAGATCTTTTCTCCTGTGGTCAAGCACACTTCCATTCGGGTGCTATTGAGTATTGTTGCTCATCATGATCTTGAGCTGGAACAACTCGATGTCAAAATCGCCTTCTTACACGGGGACTTGGATGAGGAGATCTATATGCAACAACCTAAGGGCTACAAGGTTGAGGATAAGGAACGTCAGGTATGTCGCTTGAGAAAATTACTATATGGATTGAAGCAATCTCCTCGGCAG
>NW_019240841.1:0-1739 GCF_002742605.1 Olea europaea var. sylvestris | reverse complement strand
CTAATTTGATTAGTCTACACAAAGTGTTATAATTTGTATGTCCTAATCGTTCATGTCAAATGTTAAATGACTCAAGCAAGTAAGAAGAAGATGTATTCTTATTCATATTTGGAGGTACAACAGTCATTACATTGAACTTAAAGAGCCCCTTCATTCAGGTAGCAATTTCCTACAAACATTTCATTCTTTGAGAGTACAAATTTGTCCGAGACAAATACTAGCTTAAACCCATTCTTACTTAGTAGAGAACCAGATACCAAGTTTTTCCTAATATTGGGCACATGAAGAACATCATTCAGAGTGAGCTCTTTTCCACTTGTCATTTTCAGCACTATCTTCCCATGTCCTTCTACCTTGGAAGATGACGAGTTTCCCATGTAGAGATGTTCATCATGATCCATTGCTTTGTAGGTAGAGAACATCCCGCGGTTTGAGCATATGTGACGAGTAGCTCCAGTATCCACCCACCACTCCTTAGTGTTTCCAATTAAGTTGCATTCAGAGACGACCGCAGAAAGATTCATGTCTTATACCTTATCAGTGAGGTTCTCATGTTCTGTTACATTGGCCTGGTGAGTTTTTCCCTTCACATTCTTTGGCTTTCGACAATCCTTGGATCGATGTCCTGCCTTGCCACAATTGTAACAGTTGCCTTTAAACTTTTTAGTAGTTTTTGAAGAACCAATTTGTCCTTCCCCATTGTGCTTCCTCTTTTTGTTAGTCTTGAAGCCTTCTTCTACGATGTTGGCTTTTGATTCCATCGAATGAGATGTACCATTCCTTTTTTCAGTTTTGTGATTGTCTTTTTCTATTCTCAATCAGACAATGATATTTTCAAGTTTCATTTCCTTCCGCTTGTGCTTTAGGTAATCTTGAAATCTTTCCATGAAAGTGATAATTTCTCAATCAGTGCAGCGACTTGGAATGATTCACTTAGTTTCATTCCTTCGGCATGGATATCGTTAAGTATGATTTGAAGTTCTTGAACTTGGGATATGATAGTCTTGTTGTCAACCATTTTATAGTCCAAAAAACGACCGACAATGAATTTCTTCGTGCCGGCATCTTCGATTTTGTACTTCGTGTCCAAAAATTTCCACAGTTCTTTTGCGGATTTAACATTGCAGTACACATTATATAATGTGTTATCCAGTCCATTAAGTACATAATTTCTACACAAGAAATCAGAATGCTTCCATGCATCAACTGCAGCCAATTTTTCAGCATCACTATCTTGCTCGGTATATAAAGGCGTGTCTTCTTTGAGAAATTTAGCCAGATTTAACGTTGTTAGATAAAAGAGCATTTTTTGTTGCCAACACTTGAAATCTGACCCATTAAATTTTTCTGATTTTTCCCCGATCGTATTCGAGAGTGTGGTACCAGAAGTTGCCATTTCTAAAACACAATCAGAAGATTAACGGTAAGAAGGAGTAGAAACAGAAACAAAAGAATAATACAAAATTCGTTTTAAGATTGTTGTTTCTAGAGTTTGATGTTACTCTTTCGAAACCAATCCGACAGAATCACCTGAATGTAAAGAATTGATCAACAGGATGTAAAAAGTAATTCGAGCCCACCGACTTCACGATATTTCTTTAAAACGAATTTGCTGCCTTCAATGGTGCTAAAGGCGTCCAACAATCGTTTCCCAAGATAGAATGAATTTTCGTCTCCTACGAAAGCAGCACTGCAATCTGTAGGAGTTCCAACGAACTCAACGAAATGTGTTTTACTTC
>NW_019240840.1:0-1739 GCF_002742605.1 Olea europaea var. sylvestris | reverse complement strand
CTATAGTTGATTTCTTTAAATTCTGGTCATTCAATCTCCATTCATAATTATACGAAGAGGAAAACACAGACACACACTCACACGCAGACTTTCTCTCTCTTTAAAATATTTCCATGGCTGCAAAACATTGCATTGCAAGTTTTGTGGACATGGAGTCTATGAAATGCATTATCCATACACCAACTGCATATGCTAAACGATCGTTTCATTTTGCCACTCAAGTAAGTACTTATTTTCATTTTCTAATTATAAGTTGGAAGTAAGTACATAAAATTCAATGGATTAAGGGCTAGCTAACAACTTATAGCTTATAATTGATTATTTTGTGTAGAGACGTAATAATCAGTTTTGTTCACTCTCCATGAATGGTTGCCAAGGCGATCCAAGGGCTCCAATGGGAACCATCGAAACTCGAACTTTTCCAGCCGTCCCGAACCCGACATTGGCCATGGACCACCTCAATTCCGCAATTTTCGACATGAAATCCAACCCTCCACCATTCGATTCTGGAATTATTCGTCTCGAGGTAATCAAGATTCCTCAAAACTTACTAAATTTAACAAGATGAGGATTCAATACATCTTCTTGAACATGACATATAATGTTTAGATTAATTAGAATGGGCATATGCCACGTGGTTGGTTGATAGAGGTCAGTACATAGAAGTGATCCAATCTTGTTCCTTATCCTACTCTATCCCAATTCCCATACAAAAAGAAGAGGAAGTCTAAATTTATGATGAATAAAATTGTCGAAATATTTCCAATGGTGAAATTTTAGTAGAAAAATTCTTTAGGTACAGAATTTTTTTACCAGAAAAATGACAGATTTTTGAATTCCTACTCATATGGGAGTGGGCCCCATGTATAAAATATTGTAAAAAAATAATTTTTCCCGCCCTTCCTGTGTGTATTCGGTAGGTACAGGGATTTAAATCCCTGTACCTATAGCAGCTCTGATTTTATTAGTTGATGCAAATTAGCATTAAACTAATTATCAATTATAATTTCATTTTTTTTAAATACGTTTATAATTTCACTTTGATAAAATGTATATAAGTCTCTCAGAAATTAAATGCACTTTGTGAAGTAGTAGAATGAGTATTTTCTTTGAAGAATAAGTATTTATTATGCTTAGGAGTGATTATGAACTATGAATTCTATGGAACATAGGGATAATAAGTTATTTCAGTGAAATGTATAAATAAAGAGTATGTTTAATTGGTTTAAATTATAATTGAAATAGACATTAATGGATTATGCATAACAATGGTGTACTAACCGCTCTAGTTTGCCCAAAATAGAAGCCCAACCTCGACTTGCCAAGTCCAAGTTCATGCAAGGAAATTAGAATGAATTACTTGAAAAATTGAACTATTCAATTGGAATTTTAATACCTCTACTTAATTTGGGGTCATCTCCTTATCCATTATGAAAATTGAAATCGTCCACAAAGTACTAGCTTTTTATAAATTTGAAAAGGTTGAAAATATATAATAACATTTATAAAAAGTTGAATTGATGACTAACTTGTCATGCCACCTAAAAGTTTGAACACTTGTATGCAATTTCCCTAAAACAAATCATATTATTCATAATTGGCATTAGGGGGAAATACGGTTCGATTTGAACGGTTTGAGACAAATTTTCAAACCAAACTATTTAAAACGATTTGAAATTTTTCCAAACCAAACAAACCACTTTAATTTCTAAACCAAACCAATCCAAACCATTTTTTTC
>NW_019240839.1:0-1739 GCF_002742605.1 Olea europaea var. sylvestris | reverse complement strand
TCTGTCCAGCACTTCTTCAATCTGACATAATTAATAAGGAAATTAATTATTCGGAGGCCCAAATGAAGGAATTTGGCTAAAATCCGGTGATCCAGGGACTGCGCCCGAGTCAAATTTCACAGGCGGTTTCAATTCAACCTGCCAAATTTCGGCCCATTCCGACACCATCGTGACAAATGACAAAATTACCCTTGGTGTGGTTTTACTTTGTTATTTTTCGATCCAACACTTCTTCAACCAGACATAATTAATAAGGAAATTAATTATTCAGAGGCCCAAAGGAAGGAATTAGGCTAAAATCCCGTGATCCCGGGTCTGTGCCCCGAGTCCAATTTCGTAGGCCATTTCCAATCAACTAGCCAAAATTTCGACCGATTCCGACACCGTCACGACAAATGACAAAATT
This sequence comes from Olea europaea var. sylvestris, assembly GCF_002742605.1. Lineage (NCBI taxonomy): Eukaryota > Viridiplantae > Streptophyta > Magnoliopsida > Lamiales > Oleaceae > Olea > Olea europaea. Next base: position 1,333 of record NW_019240839.1, on the reverse strand, counting down.
ACCCCTGGTGCTATTTTTCTTTGTTAATTTTCTATCCAGCACTTCTTCAACATGACACAATTAATAAGAAAATTAATTATTCGGATGCCCAAATGAAGGAATTTAGCTAAAATCCCGTGATCCCGGGTCTTTGCCCCTAGTCAAATTTTGCAGGCCGTTTCCAATTAACCTGCCAAATTTCGGCCCATTCCGACACCGTCGCGGCAAATGACAAAATCGCCGCAGGTGCAGTTTTGCTTTGTTAATTTTTTGTCCAACACTTCTTCAACCTGACATAATTAATAAGGAAATTAATTATTCGGAGGCCCAAATGAAGGAATTTAGCTAAAATCCCGTGATCTCGGGTCTGTGACCCGAGTCCAATTTCGTGGGACATTTCCAATCAACTTGCCAGATTTCGGCTGATTCCGACACCGTCGCGACAAATTACAAAATTGCCCCTGGAGCTATTTTTCTTTGTTAATTTTCTGTCCAGTACTTCTTCAACATGACACAATTAATAAGGAAATTAATTATTCGGAGGCCCAAACGAAGGAAATTGGCTAAAATCTCGTGATCCCAGGTCTATGCCCCGAGTCCAATTTCGCGGTCCATTTCCAATCAACCTGCCAAATTTCGGCCCATTCCGACATCATCGCGAAAAATGACAAAATTGCCCCTGGAGCTATTTTTCTTTATTAATTTCCATTCCAGTACTTCTTCAACATGACATAATTAATAAGGAAATTAATTATTTGGAGGCCCAAACGAAGGAATTTGGCTAAAATCCCATGATCCCAGGTCTATGCCCCGAGTCCAATTTCGCTGGCCGTTTCTAATAAACCTGCCAAATTTCGGCTGATTCCAACACCGTCGCATTAAATGAAAAAATTGCCCCCTGGTGCCATTTTTCTTTGTTACTTTTCTGCCCAACACATTTTCAACCTGACACAATTAATAAGGAAATTAATTATTTGGAGGCCCAAACAAAGAAATTTGGCCAAAATCCCATGATCCCGGGCCTGTGCCCTAAGTCCAATTTCACGGGCCATTTCCAATCAACTTGCCAAATTTCAGCCCATTCTGACACCGTCGCGACAAATGACAAAATTGTCCCTGGTGCGGTTTTTCTTTGTTAATTTTCTGTCCAACACTTCTTCTACCTGACATAGTTAATAAGTAAATTAATTATTCGGAGGACCAAATGACGAAATTTGGCTAAAATCCGATGATCCAGGGATTGCGGCCGAGTCAAATTTCATAGGCTGTTCCAAATCAACCTGCCAAATTTCGGCCCATTTCGACACCATCGCGACAAATAACGAAATTGCCCCTGGTGCGGTTTTGCTTTGTT
>NW_019240838.1:0-1739 GCF_002742605.1 Olea europaea var. sylvestris | reverse complement strand
GGCCATTTGTCGAAAGAATGAGCAATTGCATATTTGGAACGCTTGGATTGTCGACGGACGAGGAATTGAGCGTAACTTTTACACACGGTGTCCGCTTTGGGCCCATAACAACTTTTTGGAAATGTAGCGACCGTTTTGGATTGAACTCACCACTACGTCGTGACGTATGAGGCATTTCGGCCATTTTTTGAAAGAATGAGCACTTGCATATTTGGAATGCTTAGATTGTCGGCGTACGAAGAATTGAGCGTAACTTTTGCACACGGTGTCCGTTTTGGGCCCATAAGTCTTTTTGGAAATGTAGCGACCGTTTTGGATTGAACTCACCACTACGTCGTGACGTATGAGGCATTTCGGCCATTTTTTGAAAGAATGAGCACTTGCATATTTGGAATGCTTAGATTGTCGGCGTACGAAGAATTGAGCGTAACTTTTGCACACGGTGTCCGTTTTGGGCCCATAAGTACTTTTTGGAAATATGGCGACCATTTTTGATTGAACACACAACTTCGTCGTGACGTACGAGGGATTTTGGCCATTCTTAAAAAGAATGAGCGCTTGTATACTGAGAATGCTTGGAGAGTCGACAGACAAAGAATTGAGGATAACTTTTTCACACGGTGTCCGCTTTGGGCCCATAAGAACGTTTTGGAAATGTAGCGACCATTCTGAATTGAACTCACCACTTCATCGTGACGTAAGAGGGATTTCCGCCATTTTTCGAAAGAATGAGCAATTGCATATTTGGAACGCTTGGATTGTCGGCGTACGAAGAATTGAGCGTAACTTTTGCACACGGTGTCCGTTTTGGGCCCATAAGTACTTTTTGGAAATATAGCGAACGTTTTGGATTTAACTCACAACTTCATCCTGACGTATGAGGGATTTTGGCCATTCTTCGAAAGAATGCGCACTTGTATACTTAGAATGCTTGGAGGGTCGGCAGACGAAGAATTGAGCATAACTTTTGCACACGGTGTCCGTTTTGGGCCCATAAGTACTTTTTGGAAATATAGCGACCGTTTTGGCTTTAACTCACAACTTCATCCTGACGTATGAGGGATTTTGGCCATTCTTCGAAAGAATGCGCACTTGTATACTTAGAATGCTTGGAGGGTCGGCAGACGAAGAATTGAGCATAACTTTTGCACACGGTGTCCGTTTTGGGCCCATAAGTACTTTTTGGAAATATAGCGACCGTTTTGGCTTTAACTCACAACTTCATCCTGACGTATGAGGGATTTTGGCCATTCTTCGAAAGAATGCGCACTTGTATACTTAGAATGCTTGGAGGGTCGGCAGACGAAGAATTGAGCATAACTTTTGCACACGGTGTCCGTTTTGGGCCCATAAGTACTTTTTGGAAATATAGCGACCGTTTTGGCTTTAACTCACAACTTCATCCTGACGTATGAGGGATTTTGGCCATTCTTCGAAAGAATGCGCACTTGTATACTTAGAATGCTTGGAGGGTCGGCAGACGAAGAATTGAGCATAACTTTTGCACACGGTGTCCGTTTTGGGCCCATAAGTACTTTTTGGAAATATGGCGACCATTTTTGATTGAACACACAACTTCATCGTGACGTACGAGGGATTTTCGCCATTCTTCAAAAGAATGAGTGCTTGTATACTGAGAATGCTTGGAGAGTCGGTAGACGAAGAATTGAGGATAACTTTTTCACACGGTGTCCGCTTTGGGCCCATAAGAACGTTTTGGAAATGTAGCGACCGCTCTG
>NW_019240837.1:0-1739 GCF_002742605.1 Olea europaea var. sylvestris | reverse complement strand
ATAACATCGAGCATTTTAACCGGTTCTAGAACGTTTCAGCCTAATTTGATACATTTTGACTTTGTTTCGTTCATTTTTGCATGCGTGTATTAGTTCCTTTCGTGAATTTTGAACATTTTCTCATTCTGATATATTTCAAGCATATTGGTACAATTCGGTGCTTTTTGGGACATGATAAAATAGGGAGTGACGAAAACTAGATAAAATGATAAAAAAAATAATAATAAAATAACCACATTACTTGTGAAACAACTAGATAAAACGGAAATATCGCAAAAAATAATGACTCAAATACAATTAATCTAACACAAAACATAAAAAACTAAAACTAACCACTAAACATTAGAATTTGATCCTTTACAAACACGTGTAGGTTCAAAAAATGCTTTTGGATTGTACTCACCAATGAAAATTGGGCAATCGAGCTATAATTCATGTGTGGTTTCATACATGAATCAAATGCACGAAGGTTGGTCCTGCTTTCTTCACCTTCATTTTGAAACTGGGTATCCTAGTTGTTGCACTTGATCTCTTAACCAGACCCACATAACTTGGACAAAGTCCTTGCTTTGCTTTTGACCTAGTTATCTTTTCCTTCGAAGCACGTAAAGGACCCTCGCGAGCTTGCCTTTCATGATTCTCTCCCATCTCAAAAGGATTTGGCCTGGAGACCTTTTGGACAATGCATCAGCACTAGATTGGCTTTTTTTTTTTCGATAATAAGCTCACTACTCTTTCTCTAAGGAACTATATAAGCATCTTCATTCATTGTACGAATAAAGTACATTGTTTGAGAGATTATTTACAGGTTTTTCAATCTTGTTCTTAATTCAACTACGGACGACCCAATCAAAGATTTCCATTCTTCATGGTGTTCAACCCTTTATGCCTTGATTCTTGTTTCAAACAATCATTTGCTCAGGCCTCTTCATTTGATTTTAGCTTTCTTAGGGTTCGTACCAAATCTCAATTGAGATAAATAGTACATCCTACAGCAAGGTTGACATCGAGCATTTAACCAGGTTCTAGAACGTTTTGCCTAATTTGATACATTTTGACATAGTTTCGTTCATTTTCGTGTGCATGCCTTTCGTGCATTTTGAACATTTTTCTCGTTCTGATATATTTGAAGCATATTTTTACAATTCGGTGCTTTTTTGGACATTTCGCTTCTTGCATTTACTTCATATACTTTTGTCGTATTTTGATTTCAACCTTGTTACAAAGTGTACCCTAGAAACAAAACAAGATTCGAGATGATTTCCAAGAATGCTAAAATCAAATTAATATTCTTGACCTAGTGATTTCCTAAATTGAGAACCAAGGCCGGAATGATTGAACACTACAAAGATTGGAATGGTTCGGTAAGTTCTAAATAGTTCGATTAGGAATAAGCTTGACAACGAAAATCTGACTTTATGATTAATAACTAAAATAATGTACTATTCTATGCCCAAAGAACATTCCTTATATATAGGCAGACACAAACAATCCAAACTCGTAAAACAACCAGATATACGTGATAGAAAAAAAGAGTGTGATGAAACTAGAAAAAAATGATAAAATAAAAAACCACTTTACTTCTTAAACAACTAGAAGAAACTGCAATACTACAAAAAGCGATGATGCAAATACCCTTAAACTAACTCAAAACATAAAAAAAGCGAAAACTGACCCCTAAACAATAGAATTTGACCCTGTGTTTAAACACGTGTAGATTCAAAACGATTTGACCTCGA
>NW_019240836.1:0-1739 GCF_002742605.1 Olea europaea var. sylvestris | reverse complement strand
TGGGCCCAAAACGGACGCCGTGTGCAAAAGTTACGCACAATTCTTCGCACGCCGACTATCCTAGCGTTCCAAATATAAAAGTGTTCATTCCTTTGAAAAATGGTCCAAATCCCTCGACCGTCACGACGAAGTTGTGAGTTCAATCCAAAGCGGTCGCTACATTTCGAAAAGGTACTTATGGGCCCAAAACGGACGCCGTGTGCAAAACTTACGCTCAATTTTTCGCACGCCGACTATCCTAGCGTTCCAAATATAAAAGTGCTCATTCTTTCGAAAAATGGCCGAAATCCCTCGAACGTCACGACGAAGTTGTGAGTTCAATCCAAAGCGGTCGCTACATTTCGAAAAGGTACTTATGGGCCCAAAACGGACGCCGTGTGCAAAAGTTACGCACAATTCTTCGCACGCCGACTATCCTAGCGTTCCAAATATAGAAGTGCTCATTCCTTTGAAAAATGGTCGAAATCCTTCGAACGTCACGACGAAGTTGTGAGTTCAATCCAAAGCGGTCGCTACATTTCGAAAAAGTACTTATGGGCCCAAAACGGACGCCGTGTGCAAAATTTACGCTCAATTTTTCGCACGCCGACTATCCTAGCGTTCCAAATATAAAAGTGCTCATTATTTCAAAAAATTTCTGAAATCCCTCGAACGTCACGACGAAGTTATGAGTTCAATCCAAAACGGTCGCTACATTTCCAAAAAGTTCTTAGGGACCCAAAACGGACACCGTGTGCAAAAGTTACGCTCAATTCTTCGAACGCCGACTATCCATGCGTTCCAAATATAAAAATGCTCATTCTTTCCAAAAATGGCCGAAATCCCTCGAACGTCACGACGAAGTTGTGAGTTCAATCCAAAACGGTCGCTACATTTCCAAAAAGTACTTATGGGCCCAAAACGGACGCCGTGTGCAAAATTTACGCTCAATTCTTCGTACGCCGACTATCCTAGCGTTCCAAATATAAAAGTGCTCATTCTTTTGAAAAATGGGGAAAATCCCTCAAACGTCACGACGAAGTTGTGAGTTCAATCCAAAACGGTCGCTACATTTCCAAAAAGTACTTATGGGCCCGAAATCCCTCAACGTCTTGACGAAGTTGTGAGTTCAATCCAAAACGGTCGCTACATTTCCAAAAAGTACTTATGGGCCTAAACCGAACATCGTGTGCAAAAGTTACGCTCAATTCTTCGTACGCCGACTATCCTAGCGTTCCAAATATAAAAGTGCTCATTCTTTCGAAAAATGGCTGAAATCCCTCGAACGTCATGACCAAGTTGTGAGTTCAATCCAAAACGGTCGCTACACCTCCAAAAAGTACTTATGGGCCCAAAATGGACGCCGTGTGCAAAAGTTACGCTCAATTCTTCGTACGCCGACTATCCAAGCGTTCCAAATATAAAAGTGCTCATTCTTTCGAAAAATGGTCGAAATCCCTCGAACGTCACGACGAAGTTGTGAGTTCAATCCAAAGCGATAGCTACATTTCCAAAAAAGTACTTATGGGCCCAAAACGGACGTCGTTTGCAAAATTGCGCTCAATTCTTCGTACGCCGACTATCCTAGCGTTCCAAATAAAAAAGTGCTCATTCTTTCGAAAAATGGCTAAAATCCCTCGATCAACACGACGAAGTTGTGAGTTCAATCCAAAACGATCGCTACATTTCCTAAAAGTACTTATGGGCCTAAACCGAACATCGTGTGCAAAAGTTACGCTCAATTCTTCGAACGCCGACTA
>NW_019240835.1:0-1739 GCF_002742605.1 Olea europaea var. sylvestris | reverse complement strand
TGTTGGAATGTTGGTTGGACCATGTACTTATGTTCTAGCACTATTGACCAATGAGTTGGCAGTATGTTGACCATTTTAAATTTGTTAAGGAATAAATCTCATATCGAATAAAAGTTAAGATATTAACCAATATATAAGGCCTCTGGTTACTCCTTCTAACAAGGTTGACTTTTTAAATGGAACTCCAGGTCTTAATATGAAATTAGAGCAAGTTAAGTTCCAACGAACAATTTGATCTGATAAAGACTCAAATGGGAACAAGGATTCAAAGATTAGTATGCTCAAGGAAGCTAGCATCTTGTGAGAGAATGTTAAGGGATGAAATTCAACATCGAATAAAGGTGAAAATATTAACCATTATATATGTGTTTGGGCTAGTCCTCTAAATAAAGTTGAACTTTTTAAGATGAAATTCCAAATCTTATTAAGAATTACTAGAAAGCGCCTGAATACAGTCCTCTAAATGGAGATTGTTGGTGACATCTCAATATTAATTCCACGCCCCATGTCAGTTTATCATAATCTCACTTAAGTAAACATGCAAAACTCATTTAACATATTTTGTCATTTAATGTGAAAAATCCAGAATTAGCTTATGATAAGTCAGCTCCTGTTGACAGATTTTTTATTTATTTTATTTTTTTATTTATTTGGGAAAGAATGAGTTTTTGAGTAGTAAATTTTGGGAGAATATGTGGTTAAAAAGTAAGGAAAAGTTTTGGATTTACGTGGAGATTATTTTATTGTTTGAATGTATAGTTGAAAATGAATATAAAAAAATAATGGGAAAGAATGGTTGTCAAACAAGGGCTTGATAAATAAACACTGTCATCCAAGAGGTCGGGTTGGTGCTCTCAATCTTTCTTAGCCTGCAACGTTAGCTTGATTGCCATGTCTTGTAACTAACACGTTTTGATCATCAAACTTTGATCAGAATCAGAATTTCTGATGACTGAAGTAATGAGTTGTCGTAGCCTTAGCTTTGATTTTTCTGATTTTTCCCCGAAAATACTTTGATCATCAATTTTTACTTTGAAAATGTATTCCATGTTTGTCGTTTTGAATTTGATTTTATTTGTTGTACACTGCAGTGTGACCATTGTTGTTGCTTATCTGATGATGAAGAATGGCATGAACTTATCTGAAGCTCTGGAGCATGTGAAGAGAAAAAGACCAGTCGCATCTCCCAACTCTGGCTTTATTTCGCAGCTGCAAAACTTCGAGAGATCTCTTCAAGGTACTTGCTTGTTTAACTTAGAGTTGGCTTGTCATACAACTGTTTTTAAACAAGGTAGTTTATTCACTGAGACGTTTTAGCAATACTTTTACATGAGGTCATGTTTTTGGAGCAAAAACGGTACATGACCTGAATGCAGAATTGCAAATAAATCTAGAATGAAGAAAAATATTTGAACAAATGTTGATACAAAAATAGTTTCAAGATCATCATTGGTGGTTTAATATGAAGATCAATTTGTCACCACTGTCCTTACTCCATATTCAGTGGTGTTGGTGAACATAATTTAGACACCATAACATATCTTCATGCCAAGAATTGTGGATTGCTGCCATTACTGTATTCTTTCTAATCTGTTATTGTAGTACAGGTGAGACGTGTTGTTCTTAAGAATTGGAATGAAGATTAAATAATCTTAAGATAACTTTTAATCCAAATAAATATTGAAGAGGGCTAATAGTAAAATGATTTATTTCGTTTTTTATTCATGCGTTTTTGTTGC
>NW_019240834.1:0-1739 GCF_002742605.1 Olea europaea var. sylvestris | reverse complement strand
TCCGATCAACAAGTCATATTTTAGCCAATTCCGACACAGTCACGAAAAATGAAGAAATTGCTCCTGGCCCGATTTTTATTTCAGATCAAACTACCAAATTTCAGCCAATTTCGACACAGTCGAGAAAAATGACGAAATTGCCCCGGCGCGATTTTTGTATCCGATCAACCTGTCAAATTTTAGCCAATTCTGACACAGTCGCTAAAAATGACGAAATTTCCCCCGCGCGATTTTTGTTTCCAATCAACCTGTCAAATTTGGGCCCATTCCGACACAGTGGAGAAAAATGACGAAATTGCCCCCGGCGCGATTTTTGTATCCGATCAACCTGTCAAATTTTAGCCAATTCTGACACAGTCGCTAAAAATGACGAAATTTCCCCGGCGCGATTTTTGTTTCCAATCAACCTGTCAAATTTGGGCCCATTCCGACACAGTGGAGAAATGACGAAATTGCCCCCGGCGCGATTTTTATTTCAGAACAACCTGTCAAATTTGAGCACATTCCGACACAGTCGAGAAAAATGACGAAATTGCCCTTGGCGCGTTTTTTATTTCAGATCAAACTGCCAAATTTCAGCCAATTCCGACACAGTCGAGAAAAATGAAGAAATTGCCCCCGGTGCGATTTTTGTATCCGATCAACCTATCAAATTTTAGCCAATTCCGACACAGTCGCTAAAAATGAAGAAATTTCCACGGCGCGATTTTTGTTTCCGATCAACCTGTCAAATTTGGCCCATTCCGACACAGTGGAGAAAAATGACGAAATTGCCCCCGTCGCGATTTTTATTTCAAAACAACCTGTCAAATTTGAGCACATTCCGACACAGTCGAGAAAAATGACGAAATTGCCCCCAGCGCGATTTTTGTTTCCGATCAACAAGTCAAATTTCGGCTAATTCCGACACAGTAGCGAAAAATGACGAAATTACACCGGCGCGGTTCTTGTTCCCGATAAACCTGTCAAATTAGAGGCCATTCCGACACAGTCGAGAAAAATGACAAAATGGCCGACGGCGCGATTTTTATTTCTGATCAAACAGCCAAATTTCAGCCAATTTTGACACAGTCGAGAAAAATGACGAAATTACCCTCGGCGCGATTTTTATTTCAGATCAAACTGCCAAATTTCAGCCAATTCCGACACAGTCGAGAAAAATGACGAAATTGCCCCCGGCGCGATTTTTTTTCCGATCAACCTGTCAAATTTGAGCCCATTCCGACACAGTCGAGACAAATGACGAAATTGCCCCCGGGGCGATTTTTATTTCAGATCAAACTGCCAAATTTTAGCCAATTCCGACACAGTCGAGAAAAATGACGAAATTGGCCTCGGCGCGATTTTTGTTTCCGATCAACAAGTCATATTTTAGCCAATTCCGACACAGTCACGAAAAATAAAGAAATTGCTCCTGGCGCGATTTCTATTTCAGATCAAACTACCAAATTTCAGCCAATTTCGACACAGTCGAGAAAAATGACGAAATTGCCCCCGGCGCGATTTTTGTATCCGATCAACCTGTCAAATTTTAGCCAATTCTGACACAGTCGCTAAAAATGACGAAATTTCCCCGGCGCGATTTTTGTTTCCAATCAACCTGTCAAATTTGGGCTCATTCCGACACAGTGGAGAAAAATGACGAAATTGGCCCCGGCGATTTTTATTTCAGAACAACCTGTCAAATTTGAGCACATTCCGACACAGTCGAGAAAAATGACGAAATTACCCTTGGCGCG
>NW_019240833.1:0-1739 GCF_002742605.1 Olea europaea var. sylvestris | reverse complement strand
GGATGAAATTTGTTTCTATAATAAAAAAAGACAAGAAAATCATTTATCTTTTTATATTCGTTTGACTTTGTTTTGCATGAGAATTATTAATTAAAGGAAAATATTTTTTTATAATAGCTCTTAGAATTTGTTTCAATTGCCAACAAAAAAAAAACATATATATATATATATAATTACAGGGGCTGGAATTGGAATTCTCACCATATTCCAATTCAAGAAAAACCGAGAAAATGAAACTTGAAAATGGAATTCTAGGGAAAAAAATAAATAAATGCAATCAATAGAAAATTTTTACCTATCAAACATACAGTCAATGATCTATTCACTAATGTGATAACAATGTCATACCAATAGTTTCAATTTGGGAAAATTTATTTTAACTCCCCAATCGCACCCCACCTTGTAGGTTCTTTTAAATGACTTGACCTAATGTTTCTAGATCATGAAGGAACTTAGAAGACACAGACTCATCAACATCATGGACCTATTGAGATTGACTAATCTTCGCCAAATATTGTAAATGCAACCACAATATTTGCAGAGAGCAAGCATCCACAGCAAAAAACTCTTTGCCAAAACAAATCAGCCAACCGAACATCAATTCTGTTCGTGAATATTCATCGCAACAATGTCAAAAGATGAATCAGTACAAGCACAATTAACCAAAGTAATGGCAAAATACAAATATAAGATGTTATTGAATACGATGAATTACAATACTTGACAAAACACATACTGCAGTATCTAAGAAATATATTTCTTGAGATTTTTGTAGAGGACTTTTTGCTTTGGAAGGAAAATACTGAATTTATGAGACCATAACTGCAGGCCTCTTACATGCACAGCGAAGTTCTTCATTCTGATTTCTATAATGCTCTATTGCAAAACATAGCTGTCGTATAGCCTCTCTTTTCTCCTCAGCTCTATCCAAGATCAAGACTCTCTGCCTTTCCACCTCTTTCCCTAATTCCTCGACTCTAGATCTTAGTTCATCAGTTACCTTATTTGCATTTTGAGATTCTGCACTCAGCTGAACATTTTCAGAATGCAACTGTTGCAGACGACCCTCTGTTTCTTGAACTTGCTTATCCCGGAAACTTAGCTCCGCACAAAGTGTCAGTAACTTAGCATTGAGATCATCTTTCTCAGCCCAGAGCGCGTCAAACTCCAGTTTCAGCCTATCTAGATCTTCATTCATAGTGTTCACACATTCATTTTTCTCATATAGCTCTAGTGTTATTCTCTCCATCTCATCTAGCCAACTCGCTTCCTGGGCTTCATGCATTCTTTTCATCTCATTTTTGTTGGCTTCACATTGCTTAATCTCATTAGCTAATGATTCACACTGCAATTCCCATTCCTCAGTCCTTGCTTCTTGGGTGGTCAAACGTTCTGACAAATTAAAAATACGTGACTTAAGCTGTGCCGTCTCTGAAGCAAAATTTTCCGAGGCATCATTCAGTGCTGCAGTCAGCTTCGTTATCTCATAATCACGTTCTGCTAAATCTGCATTGTTTTTTAACATACACTCCTGCAAATCAAGGGCTCGACATTTCTCCGATTTTTCCAATACAGCTATTTGCATTTGTAGCTGGGAAACCTTTCTGTTCTCTTTTTGCATATGAACCTCGTGCATTTGTATCTCTCTATTTGCTGATTCAAGCTGAGTTTCCAGACTACCCAATTTTACCAACAGTGATGCATTCTTTTCCTGTTCACTTTTCATTCTGGCAATTTCG
>NW_019240832.1:0-1739 GCF_002742605.1 Olea europaea var. sylvestris | reverse complement strand
GACGAAGTTCTGAGTTCAATCCAAAAGGGTCGCTACATTTCGAAAAAGTACTTATGGAACCAAAATGGACACCGTGCGCAAAAGTTAAGCTCAATTCTTCGTACGCCGACTATCCAAGCGTTTCAAACATAAAACTGCTCAATCTTTCCAAAAATGGCCAAAATCCCTCATACGTCAAGACGAAGTAGTGAGTTCAATCCAAAAGGGTCGCTACATTTCCAAAAAGTACTTATGGGCCCAAAACGGACACCGTGTGCAAAAGTTACGCTCCATTCTTCGTACGCCGACTATCCAAGCCTTCCAAACATAAAACTGCTAAATCTTTCCAAATATGGTCAAAATCCCTCATACGTCACGACGAAGTGGTGAGTTCAATCAAAAAGGGTCGCTACATTTCCAAAAAGTACTTATGGGCCCGAAACGGACACCTCTTGCAAAAGTTACGCTCAATTCTTCGTACGCCGACTATCCGAGCGTTCCAAATATAGAAGTGCTCGTTCTTTTGAAAAATGGCCGAAATCCCTCAGACGTCACGACGAAGTAGTGAGTTCAATCCAAAAGGGTCGCTACATTTCCAAAAGGTACTTATGGGCCCGAAAGGGACACCTCTAGCAAAAGTTACGCTCAATTCTTCTTACGCCGACTATCCGAGCGTTCCAAATATAGAAGTGCTCGCTCTTTTGAAAAATGGCCGAAATCCCTCAGACGTCACAACGGAGTAGTGAGTTCGATCCAAAACGGTCGCTACATTTCCAAAAAGTACTTATGGGCCCAAAACGGACACCGTGTGCAAAAGTTACGATCAATTCTTCGTACGCTGACTATCCGAGCGTTCCACATATAGAAGTGCTCGTTCTTTCGAAAAATGGCCGAAATCACTCATACGTCACGATGAAGTAGTGAGTTCAATCCAAAAGGGTAGCTACATTTCCAAAAATTACTTATGGGCCCGAAATGGACACCTCTTGCAAAAGTTACGCTCAATTATTCTTACGCCGACTATCCGAGCCTTCCGAGTATAGAAGTGGTCGTTCTTTCGAAAAATGGACGAAATCCCGCAGACGTCACGACGAAGTAGTGAGTTCAATCCTAAAGGGTCGCTACATTTCCAAAAAGTACTTATGAGCCCAAAATGGACACCGTGTGCAAAAGTTACGCTCAATTCTTCGTACGCTGACTATCCAAGCCTTCCAAACATAAAACTGGTCAATCTTTCCAAAAATGGCCGAAATCCCTCATACGTCACGACGAAGTAGTGAGTTCAATCCAAAAGGGTCGCTACATTTCCCAAAAGTACTTATGGGCCAGAAACGGTCACCTCTTGCAAAAGTTACGCTCAATTCTTCGTACGCCGACTATTCGAGCGTTCGAAATATAGAAGTGCTCGTTCTTTCGAAAAATGGCCAAAATTTGTCATACGTCACGACGAAGTAGTGAGTTCAATTCAAAACGGTCGCTACATTTCCAAAAAGTACTTATGGGCCCAAAACGGACACCGTGTGCAAAAGTTACGCTCAATTCTTCGTACGCCGACTATCCGAGCGTCCCAAATATAGAAGTGCTCGTTCTTTCGAAAAATGGCCGAAATCCCTCATACGTCACGACGAAGTTGTGAGTTCAATCCAAATGGGTCGCTACATTTCCAAAAACTACTTGTGGGCCCAAAATGGACACCGTGCGCAAAAGTTAAGCTCAATTCTTCGTACGCCGACTATCCAAGCCTTCCAAACATAAAACTG
>NW_019240831.1:106176-109058 GCF_002742605.1 Olea europaea var. sylvestris | reverse complement strand
TTGTTCATCCTTCCTGGCATGGACTTCTGATTGTCTCATGGATGCATTTGCATTTGGGAAATATATGGATATGGATTCCATACAATAATATTTGGCGAGATGATGTCTAGTTTTTACTCTTTGAGTAGTGGAGTTGGTTTCAATTAATATGATGCATATGGAATTCAACAGGCGCTACTGGTAGTTTCTGAATGGGAGCTAGCTGAAGCTAGAAAAAAAGATGCATTAGAACGTGCAAGAGTGCGTGGAGAGCAACTACCTCATGAGTTGATTGCTGAAGAAAGGGGTTTGCATGCAAGTGTGGAAGCTGACGTGAAGACGCTTTTACATGGAAAAAACTATGATGAACTACAAGCACTGCAATTCCAGATTGAATCACAAATGAGATCAGGGACTGCTAAGGTTGTCGAGTATTGGGAAGCCATTCTTAAACGTCTTCATATATACAAAGCAAAGGTACTTCGACATTACCTCTCGAGTCTCTGGCATTTGCAGCAGGACTCGTAAATAGATTTATCAGTTCATCTCTGTCACTGTAGGCTTGTCTGAAGGAAATCCATGCCAAAACGCTGCGGAAGCATTTGGAGTTCTTACAGAAGCCGTCGGATGAGGGCAAAGATACAGAGATGGAACAGAATTCCAGACTTGACGAGCTGGATTCTTATCAGGAAGCAACGGGTAAGACTAGGGCCAAGTTTTCAATTTGCCTAAATAATAAATGGTAAACTGACAGTTCTTTCTTGTATAGGTACTGAAGTTCTTTCTCCAGAACCCATATTGGATGAAGAGTCCCAGGAGGAGGAAGCGGCGGCAGGATCTTACTCACCGCAACTGTTACACAGTGAAGAAGATGAAGATGCAGTTGACCCTGAAGAGGACAGGGTTATGCTGGTATATCTATCTTTAAAGCCCTTTCACTTGCTATGTATGCTCTTTTTGGATTTCCACATTAAATTATGAAATATGGAGTAAAATGTTTTCACTTATTTGGTTGCAAGGTAATACTGTAAAGTAAAAAGAGAAAGGAACTTATTCAATCAGTGAGGGAAAATTTTATAATTATTAGGGAAACGCATTTAATAGCTTAAAAGTGAGGAAATGGGATAAAAAACTGAGGACAATTTGATTGGGTTAACTCACAACTCTCCTCCCTCTCCCCAGTAGGATCCACAGGCATATCCCACTATCAAAAAATACACTTTTTATTCCTGGGCAACTACGTAAGATCAATATTCAATTGACTTTGAAGAGCACAGAATCATTCTTGTAACGCTAGCTTTAAATCACTTTCCATTGCCATTTATGCTGCTTTTAGAATTCTGATTGAAGGGTTTAGCAAATAAAATAAAGAAAATGTCATGTAAAATGTTTTCACTTGTTGGTTTGCAAGGTTAAAATAAGAAGGAAAAGTTATTGATGAAATCGACGAGGAAAATTTGTTGTTATGGAAACACATTTTCTTGCTAAAAGGCGAGACCACATTGATTTCAGACGTGCATGCATATCCTATTATCAGCTGGACTTGTTTTTCTTCCCAGTTTTTCCAGGGCAATCGAACTAGATGTGCATTTTAATCTGCACTAGTTTCAATTTCCTTTTTCCTAATATTTTTTTTTTACCTTACCAATTCTAAGATACAATCAGAATGTAACTGAATAGAAAGAACCCAGTATCTTTTCATGTAAAAAGTATTTAAGATGGGCATGCCTTTGATATGTATGAACATGTATGAACTAAACAACATACATGTACGCATGTATTACACAGGAGAGGAAACGTATGGCTGTATTGGAAGAACGCCGAGTTCAAGAACTGGCATCAAGGCCAACTCCTGAATATAACTTTGAGAAGACGGCTATGAAAGCCATGGGGACCATGGAGGAAGGTGATGCCGTATTTGGCTCAACTGATGAAGTTAACCTTGATTCCCAGGTAGACGCATTTAACTGTTATATTGCATTCCCTAAGTTATGTTGACAAAACCTGTTGTATTGCATTCCGTAAGTTATGTTGACAAATAATCTTTTNTTTTCAATTATTTTTGACACATTTAAAAGCATACTAATATGCTTGTGGATACAGGTGTACTGGTGGCATGATAAATATCGACCAAGAAAGCCCAAATATTTCAATCGTGTTCACACTGGTTATGAGTGGAACAAATACAATCAAACTCATTACGATCATGACAATCCACCCCCCAAGATCGTGCAGGGATACAAATTCAATATCTTTTACCCAGATCTTGTTGATAAATCCAAAGCTCCTAATTACACGATAGAGAAAGATGGAGATAGTGCTGAGACTTGCATTATAAGGTTTCATGCAGGGCCCCCTTACGAAGACATGGTAAGCCGTCTTCTCCTTTTGGTTTCCAGTATATTATGTTGTCTTTGTCGTCTCCTTTTGGTTTCCAGTTTAAGGTTTGATTGGAATTTTGTTCTCCGTTAATGACTAGTTCTGTTGGAAACTTATGAATTGACATGACTACGCCCCCTTACCGGTCTCCTCATCTGTGTTCTAGGCATTTCGAATTGTCAACAAAGAATGGGAGTACTCGCACAAGAAGGGCTTCAAGAGTACGTTTGAACGTGGGATCTTGCATCTGTATTTCAACTTCAAACGTTATCGATACCGTCGTTGATACTATTTTGGCACGGAAGCCTGGATATCGCTAATTTATAATTGTCATGAGCTTATTTTATTGAAGAATTTACATGTATAACTGGAAATAGATTTATGTTGTGCAGAATAATTGGGTTGTTACCGGATACAGACGTGTACAGTATAGCTTTTTCAGTAATTTAGTGGGTGATATGAACTATGAAGAAAAACCTCTCGTATAAATGGTGGCCAAAAACTACTACCATTTATTAACCATA
>NW_019240831.1:76484-100951 GCF_002742605.1 Olea europaea var. sylvestris | reverse complement strand
ATAATTATGAGTGAACATTTAAAAGATTAACCATTTAAAACATGAGTATTGCTATCGATTCGCATGGAATACGAACTCCATGTGAGGTGATATTTATGGAAAGTCCAATAAAGTGAGTTATGTTCACACATTTAGTTTATTTCATGCTCCATCAATTTTCATGTCACGTCTGGATGGCCTTTATTATGGACATGTAGATTATTTTTGAAATGGGTTGTGCTGTATATACAGGGGAAGAGGTTCCCCTCTAAAACACACACAATAGGAGGTGAATAGGGTTCTTTTTGCAATTTCTATTTACAAGTTTCGCCAGACTAAATCCTGGATCTCTAGCCACCGGTCCCTCACTGACTCGAGGAGGTAAATCGCAGGTTATGCTCTTATTGACTCCCAGGTTCCCACTTGGTTTATACTCCTGGCCCAAGAGAATCCTCCTTACCGCATTGATCAGAAATCGAACTCTCCACGCTGAGATTGCAAGCCCGCCATATTGATTGTTCCACCAACTCGGATGTGCCCTGAGGGGCATATGGAGCTCACTCTTGTAAGTATTCTAGAGGGATTATGTGAACCCCTTTCGTGTACACAAGACTAATTGTTTTGAAATAAAGAGTTTATGAAATTAATAACGAGCATGTAAAAATATTTCAAAAAATCATCATTTAATTAGATATAAAGTCATGGTCAAAATATTGTTGAATAGAAAGTTCTTCATGCACTAAATTTAATGGATTATTAGCACACAACATTCGTCCGTTTGAAATTCATTGTGCAAAACATCCATATATATATATATATATATATATATATTCTTCATGCACTAAATTTAATGGATTATTAGCACACAACATTCGTCCGTTTGAAGTTCATTGTGCAAAACATCCATATATATATATATATTACCTTTCATTGTGAAAATCATTCTTTTCATTAATTTTCATCCAATTTCTCAAAATAATTGTGAGATGACAAAGGTACCATTCTATTTATATAAAATAAAATGAAAAGAAAAGAAAAAACAAAGACTAATTGCAATCATACTCTCAATTTTTAATAACGTGCAAGCGAATCCTAAATAAATTATTAAAATTATGGTTCGATTATATGTTTGCCTTCGACTGGTGGTGGTGATAGGTGCGAAAGTATACTTCAATTCTTGTACAGTTTCAATTGTATGTTGGGTGAAGGTCGAACTTAAACTGTACGTTGGTTTTGGATTCAACTATATGTTTGCCTTCGAAGTTCGATCTACACTTCATCCGGTCAAGATGAGGATGGTACAGATTTCACGTTTTACTTTGACATTGAGCATCTGAAGGATTCGACTCCAGTGGAGGCAAGAGAAAGATGGGTTGACTCTTCATCTTGTGGAAAATTGTAGAATTATGCCAATGGAACTAGCTGGAGTGGACGATCCTTTAATTATGAGGAAGTTTGGGACCGTGGAGCCGGATAATTACGGGTATAAAGGCTTTTCTGGTTACTTTGCAAGAAAAAATTGAAGCAGGAAGGAACCTGTATGTCTCAACAAAAATATATATTTTGGTGCTTAATGTTTGATAATTGTGAATTTGTGAGCGTTATAATATTTGGCTTCTTGCTCTAATTTTTAAGGTTTTAGGGCAAGAAAGTGATGGAGTTTCTTGGTCTATTATCATGGTGGTGGTCGTCGTGGGTGTGAGTAGAGGCGGTGCCCTATAAGCAAAAACCGTCAAACCGGAAAATAGAACCTAAATCGCATTCTAGAAATCATCAGTTCAGTGCCACATGAACCCGGTCAACGAAATTGTTTTGAACTAAATCAAACTGGTCAAAGTGGTTTGGTTTATGTTTGAGATAACCAAATCGAACCGACAAAAAAAATAAAAAAATAAAAAAATGAAATTTTTTGAAAATTCATCCAAATATGTAAAATTCAATAGTTTTGTCATTTGTGGGTACTTTTGTCAATTTCTAATTTTCTAATACAGATATATTATTATTATTATCCAATAATCCTAAATTATATCTAATAATTTTAAGACTAACATAATATATGAAAATCAATTTTTCTCTTCAGAATTTAGATGAATTTCAGCCGACACCCAACACAATTTTGAGCCATTGGCACCACACACTTCTTTTTCCAATTTTTTAGGTCTCTTCAAAGTTGAATTGAAGTTCATTATACCAAATTGGAGACAAAGAGATCCTAAACCTTTGGTGATAATATTTGCTACAAATAAAGTTTTAGATCAATAATTTTTTTGGAGCAAATTAAGGTAAGAATCTAAAATTAAATGTGTTTCGTTACATCATAGAAACGTAAACTTGTGTAATTGTTATATTTAGATATTATAAACAATTACTTTATTATTATAGTTGGTTATTCTCTTTGTCTAATCAGTATCCTTTTTTAAGATATGATGATCACGAGATTTTGTTGGATATCATTATATTTTTTGGGCATTATATCTAGTTTAGTAGACTTGTATTGTAATATTATTGTATCGTCGTTAGCATAAAAAGGTGAATAAAAATTTAAAAAACTATGTTTTAGTTTATTGTGATTTCACTTTGATTTAATTCGTATTTAAATTTATAGTAGATATATTTAGCCCCTATTTGAGCCATATTTACCATATCATCATAATGAGAAAATTGATCGTTGGAGAGGAGACTGGGTCCCACGCATGAAACAGCAGGTCAATAAAGGCTGTTAGACTTGTGGAATAACGGTCCAAATTTTCATTTTTTTGTTCGAAAATTTTGGTTCAAACAAAGGCTTAGTTTGTTTTAGATTTATTGATAGTAAGATATAAATATATATTGAATTAATGACATAAAAGTAGACATGCAAAAAAATATATGTCGAAACCGACAGTTTAAAATTGGACCAAACCGTTAGTTTAGATTTGAGTTTTTTTTTTCAAACTGTTCAAAATAGTTTCGTTTATATTTGAATTTTTTAAAATCGATTTTAACGGTTTGGTTTGAAAATATGTCTAAAATCAGACCACTTACACCCCTAGGCGGTGGTGGTAGAGATGTCAAACGGGCTGAGTGACTTGTCGGCTCGGCCGCTCAGCTCGTCAATTTTTAATTTTTTAATAATTTATTTGGCCCTTTCTTTTCCCTCACTTAGTTTTTTTAATAATTTATTTGGGATTCAAATGCACTTTAAAATATTAAAATTAAAAATAAAAAGTGGAGGTATGATTATAATCAGTTCTTTTTTCTTTTCTTTTTTATTTTATTTATATGGGAGAGTATATTGATCATTTTTTTTTATTAAGAAATTAGATAAAATGAGAAAATGATGATTTTCGCAATAAAAAATGGAATGGTGAAAATGTAAAAAATAAAAAAAATGTAGCAACGTTGTGCACAATAAATTCCAAATGTAGAATATTTTGAGCTAATAATTTTAAATTTAATCTTAGTCATGTTTGGTTTAAATAAAAATTAGATTTTTAATATGTTTTGATAAAAATTGATAAAATTGTGGTTGAATAAACTCGAAATTGTATTTTAGTGCAATTAGGTGCACGACTTCTTGCAAATCTTTTTTCGTTTAAAACAGTTGCTAGACATGCAAATCCTCATTATCGAGAACCACACATGAGGAGTTAGAGGACGGTCCACTCGATCTAACCCCCGAGGTCCCACCCCACTCATGTCTCTGCTGGAATAAAGCAATCAACTTCTCATTTGTAAAAGTATTTGCATTTTCATTCTCGTTGTCATGAGCTGCGGAGGGAATTCTGTATGTAACTGTTTCTGAAATAACCACATCATCTTCACGAGCTATCTCCACCGTATCCTAAAAATCATTAGTTTTGTGATCCCCACCTCCCGAGTCTACTTGTTCATCTTCGACGATATCCTTCCTTACTAAAGTCACGCAAAGAGGAGTCGTGTGCTTATTGTTCAATTCAATTAGATAATTCACTTCATCAACAGAAGAAATCATTATAGGTGGAATCGGAACTGATGCATGCTCGTTGAATTTAAATTTCAATTCCATGTTGTACCGAGAAGGATCAACATTCAACTTGTTTTGTAAATCATTATAGAGTTCTGCATACGATGTGCCTGATGATATGGAAATTGCGATACCATCATGTTTAGCACTTGTCCATTTTCATACTCATTGATCTCTTTTGTCGAATTCGAAATCACCAAAATAACAAACTAGGACTACAACCATATTTGCATGTCGAAACAAAATTTTTAATTACAAGAAAAATATCAACGACAATAAAAATAACTCAAAAAGGGGAAAAAAAAGAAAATAGTTGACAAACAGCCGGTTAAACAGCCGACTGTTAAATAGTAGATTGTTTAACAGCCGGTCAAACAGACGAATCACTGGCACGCACCGGGCTGTTATCGCTCAACACTCGTCCGGCAAAGTATATGCAGATGAATTTTTTCTGGTTAAATGCTTAAAAAATTATAGATCTATTAAATTTTTTTTATCTACATTACCATTAAATATCGAAATGCTATTTATCGATTTAAACGTACAATAATTTAACGAAAAAAAATTAACTTTGCGTATATAAACTTACCGAACTGACGAGATTGATGTCCACAAAATTTTTGGCTTCCGATTTCGATAAATTTTTTAGTTTTTGCGGTTGAAGCAGATGAAAGATGAGAGTGTTTTATTTATCTATATTGAAGTAAATAGATAAGAAAAGTAGGAAGTGATTGATTTTTATTTGTTTAGTCAAAGGGTATTGATGTCTTTTTAAAAAAATCAACTTTTGTAATTGTATAATGTATTAAAATGTATTTTTGTCTTTTAACATTAGATAGACTATTTTCATAATATCTGAAGTCAATGTGAAATTTAGATGATTTGATTGAGTCAATTTTAAAAGTACTCCCATCACTAGTCGGGTCAAGGGGTGGGTCCCACGTAATTCAAAATTCAAAACCATAGGAGGGAAACATGTGCTGTCTAGGAGGAGCCGTTGCAGGAGGAAGAGAAGGCAGTTGAAAACAGATGCTCTCTCCAATTCTAGATTTGACATAAAAGTATCCACCATTTCTTCATTATCAATTCAAAACCTGTAGAATTACTGTAGGGTTTTTGATCAATTTCATCAAGAATCAGCAGTCGAGGGTTACTGCGGAATTTGTGGTCGATTCAATTGAATCATCCATCATCAAATAATGGAAAAGTACGAGAAACTGGAGAAGGTAGGAGAAGGGACATATGGGAAGGTATACAAGGCTAAGGACAAGGCAACTGGGCAGCTTGTTGCCCTAAAGAAAACCCGTCTCGAGATGGACGAGGAGGGTGTTCCCCCAACAGCCCTCCGCGAGATCTCCCTACTTCAAATGCTCTCTCATTGTCTCTATGTGGTGCGCCTCATCTGTGTCGAGCACGTTGATAAGAATGGAAAACCCGTCCTCTACCTCGTATTTGAGTATCTTGATACTGATCTCAAGAAGTTTATTGACACTTTCCGTAAAGGCCCTAACGCTCGACCGTTGCCGCCTAATCTCATCCAGAGTTTTCTTTACCAGCTTTGCAAGGGGGTGGCACACTGCCACAGTCATGGTGTCCTCCATCGGGATCTCAAACCCCAGAATCTACTTGTTGATAAGGAAAAAGGGATCCTCAAGATTGCGGATCTTGGGCTAGGCAGGGCTTTCACTGTTCCCCTCAAGAGCTATACCCACGAGGTGTTTACATTTTTTCTTTAATCGAGTTTCCTTATGATTGATTGTGCAAAATAAATATATTACCATAATTCACCCATCAAATCTGTTTTTCCTTTCTTTTTCCACTTTTTTTTTATTATTATTATTTTTTTTATTATGTGCAGATTGTTACTCTCTGGTACAGAGCTCCTGAAGTTCTTCTGGGGTCCACTCATTATTCTACGGGTGTTGATATGTGGTCTGTTGGCTGTATTTTTGGTGAGAACTGGATTCTTCCTCCGGATATAAGATTTCTTGGGGAATTTAGTTATCCATCTTCATTTCGCCCTTTTGTTGTTCAAATTTTAGATACTCTGCATTTGTTAATCTCAAAGAAGCAGATTTGTAGATTTGATAAAAGTAATCGTACATTTTGTTTTGAATTCTGATTTTTATTGCAGTAAGTCTTTGTAAAGATAACAGCCACTCAGTAGTTACAGTATCACGCTCTTAAATCAGTGGATAACTAAAATTGTTTTCCGTTTTTTTTGACTTCGCAGCTGAGATGGCAAGAAGACAGGCTTTATTTCCTGGTGATTCTGAGTTCCAGCAACTGCTCCACATATTTAGGTATAATTTAATCCTCGCCGTAGTCGATGGTTATGCAGAGTCCTCTGCTTCTGATTGGCGATATTATATTTTAAATCTAAGGATTGGTTTGGCAGTTGAATCAATTCATTCCCTGTTGCATTTCTTTGTACGTCGATTATCATAAAGTTTTGGTCATTCTAGGTTAAGTGAATTAATGAACATAGAATTAAGATATTGTTCTTATTTGCTTAGGTAAAACTTAAGTGCTAAACTATCAAACTAAGATGAGTGCTTGGTACAATATTATCAGACATAGATTTTGTTTGTAAATTAGGATAGTGTAAATATAATCGGTGTGCAATGGTTGAAGTTTATATTTTTGAATTTCTGAGTAAGGCCTTTCAATCGAATTTACCCATGTCAGTTGTTGCTTAATTTGTGAGCATGACATATTTCTTCTCACAAATTACTATGACTTGTTCATGGAAGGTTGTTGGGAACACCAACAGAGAAACAGTGGCCTGGAGTTAGTTCACTGAGGGATTGGCATGTGTACCCACAATGGGAACCACAAAACTTGGCTTGTTCTGTTCCATCACTGGAACCCGATGGAGTTGACCTTCTATCAGTAAGTTTTTAAGCTCAAGCTTCTGTTCATATATCTAAGCTTCAGGTGACTGCTCATGTTGTAATAAGTCTATTTAACATTCAAATTTTTGCTGTCAATTGCCAGTTCAGATTGATAACAGTTATATAGCGCTACTATCGATATGGCGCCAAGCATATGAATCATGATTATTACTGCATACATATGATCATGTTTAGATATTCATTTTCTTCAGTATACAACAATCCTTCAGTTATCCTGTTGAAGGGGAGAAGTATGCTATTCTGTTTCTAGAGGAAAACATAGTTTGTTTAGTCTATTGGCGTAATTCTGTTCAAAATTTTTTTGCTGAAATTGAGACACTAATGTTTATCTTTGATTAATGCAGAAAATGCTCATGTATGATCCAGCTGAAAGAATTTCTGCTAAAGTTGCTATGGACCATCCCTACTTCAATGGCTTGGATAAAACTCAATTCTGAAGTTGATGCCAGAGATGTTTAGCAGAAGGACGAAGCCACCATCGTTGAAGGATGGCATCATCTTGTTGATTTGAGCTTTCTTGCGTATAACTGATTGACTTTTACATTGCATTAATCTCATCAACAATGCTGTACTCTTGAGGAATTTATTGTTGTTCTTATATTGTCATTTTAGCTGATTTGGTCAAAATCCTGGTAATAGTTCCCATGGAAAGTGCTAGATGTATACACACTTTTGTACAAAATGATTTACTTACACTCACAATAGGAGGGTTAGGGGTCACAGGTTGGGATTTTTTATTTCACGTGGGGTCTATGTGTATGTGAGAGTGAGTAAAATATTGAGTTGTGCTATTTTATAGATCCATTTGCACAGGGCTTGTACAGATGCACATACATGGAGGTGGACCCCACATATGGAGTCCACTTCCATGTGAGAGCCCCTATAAAGATCCTGTGCAAAGGAGTCTGTGCAGGAGTTTTATTCCGTAAAACATTTTGAAAAAATGTGTGAATACACGTATCTTTATCCTAGTTCCTATACTATAGTACAATAAAGTATACTCCTGATTCAACCTTTCTTTAAGTTACATTTTTCAAGACTTATTTTTAACTATACATTTTTCGGTAAAATAACTTTTTAACAATATATTCTCCAAAAAATTACTATTTCCGTCCCATTTATATAGGTTGTTTTTGTTTTTCACGTGGATCAAAAAATCTTTTTAATGTTATTAAAAAAAATTTTGCCAATTTTTTTTTAATTTATCTTTTTTTATATTTATACAATTTCAATATTAAGTGAAAAAAATTTGTTATAACGAGGCAAATTTAAAAAAGGTATATTATTAAATGAACAAAACATTCTAAACAAATAAATAATACTACATAATTAGGACAAAAAAATAAGAAAAGTCAGTGTACATAAATGGGATGGAATATATAGTTTCCCCAAAATGGGGCATAAGGATCAAGGCTGTCCACAACCTTTTCTTTGATATAGTCTGTTGCGTTTTCATCCATAACTATCAAAAATTATCATTTAAGTGCCCAATCATTGACCATTGTTGCACTGGTAATTTGAAAGATGGTTTCTATCCAAATTGTTGTTAAAATGATGAAAAAGAAGGGAGGAAAAAAATTTCTGTCTTTTCAGGTCATTATTGGAGTGCAGGTCACGGAAGCTTTTTTTTTTTTTTTTTTATTGCTTTTGCTTTCAGTATTTTTATTTTTTTATGTCATTTTAGATGCTTTATTCCTACAAAAGAAGAATATGCTCGTCTTTATTGCCTTTGTACGTTTTTGTTTTTTTTTTTGTTTGTTTTTTTTTTTTTTTTAATTTTCGAATTCAGTACTTTACAAAATTATAATTACTTGTAGATCTTGTGTTCGCTTCTAATTTGACTTGTACACCTTTTCTTAGCTTATAAAAATGAATAATAATATTTAATTTTATTGAGGTTATAACTTTTATTTAGATAACGTTAATATGACATTAAATGATAGATAAAATTAAATGAGTTATTTAATTTCATATTTCATTAAAAAACTTATCATTTTTGCCTTGTTTGAGAACCATTATTTTCTTAAAAATAAAAAATATGATCGTTATCTATCACATCAAGTCATCATATTTGACTTTTTATTTCATGTATAGAGCTCATAACGATTATATTTTTTAAGAAAATGGTTGTTGGCCAGGCCAAAAAATAGGCCCAAAGCCAGGGTGCCGAGGTGTTTTCACCTCGGCCCTTGGATCTGAAATTTAAAAAAAAAAATGTATGAGATCGGCATCACCTCAGCCCCCTGTCCCTGAATCGATTACTAAGTCGGGCTCAGTAGCAGAGTTCTATTTTTCATTTTTATTTTTACAATAATGTGGTTCAATCAGATGATTAGCGTCATCTAAACTCAAATTATAACCCATGGTAGAGTTAAACGTTTCGGTAATCATTGAACTTTGGGTCACATCTTTGTCCAAGTAGTGGAAATTTTGAAAAGCTGTGATTCTGGCCCCCCAGGGCACATTCAAGTTGGTGGAACAATCACATTGGTGGGCTCTGGAATCAAGCGTGGGGAGTTCGATTCCTGGTGGGAACCTTTGATCCAATAAAGAAGGAATTATTGGTGGATTAATCACCATGGAGGAGGCTTCCTTTGGGGAAGGAGTAAAAGCCATGTGGGAACCTGGGAACCAACAAGGGCACATCCTGCGATTTACCTCCCTGAACAGCTGAGGGGTCGGAGGTTCAAGGACGAGGATATAGTCTTGCGCAAGTTGGGACACCTCGTTAAAATAAAAAAAAAAAAAAAAAAAAAAAAAAAAAAAAAAAAACTGTGATTCTGTAAAGCCCTCTGAAAGGAAGCGTTCATGTGGCAGACAGAACTTCGATATGGCACAAAATTTGAGTGAAATGTTTTAATAATCATTGAATTCAGCTTGCGTCTTCTCTTACCCAATGAACTTTGAAAATAAAGACCCAAAATACTCTGTAATTTTTCTTTAATTTTTTATTTCAATAAATAATTATGAGTGAACATTTAAAAGATTAACCATTTAAAACATGAGTATTGCTATCGATTCGCATGGAATACGAACTCCATGTAAGGTGATACTAATGGAAAGTCCAATAAAGTGAGTTATGCTCACATATTTAGTTTATTTCATGCTCCATCAATTTTCATGTCACGTCTGGATGGCCTTTATTATGGACATGTAGATTATTTTTGAAATGGGTTGTGCTGTGTATATACACGGGAGGAGGTTCCCCTCTAAAACACACACAATACGAGGTGAATAGGGTTCTTTTTGCAATTTTTATTTATATGGAGCTCACTCTTGTAAGTATTCTAGAGGGATTATGTGAACCCCTTTCCTGTACACAAGACTAATTGTTTTGAAATAAAGAGTTTATGAAATTAATAACGAGCATGTAAAAATATTTCTAAAAATCATCATTTAATTAAATTAGATATAAAGTCATGGTCAAAATATTGTTGAATAGAAAGTTCTTCATGCACTAAATTTAATGGATTATTAGCACACAACATTCGTCCGTTTGAAATTCATTGTGCAAAACATCCATATATATATATATATATATATATATATTCTTCATGCACTAAATTTAATGGATTATTAGCACACAACATTCGTCCGTTTGAAGTTCATTGTGCAAAACATCCATATATATATATATATTACCTTTCATTGTGAAAATCATTCTTTTCATTAATTTTCATCCAATTTCTCAAAATAATTGTGAGATGACAAAGGTACCATTCTATTTATATAAAATAAAATGAAAAGAAAAGAAAAAACAAAGACTAATTGCAATCATACTCTCAATTTTTAATAAAGTGCAAGCGAATCCCAAATAAATTATTAAAATTATGGTTCGATTATATGTTTGCCTTCGACTGGTGGTGGTGATAGGTGCGAAAGTATACTTCAATTCTTGTACAGTTTCAATTGTATGTTGGGTGAAGGTCGGAACTTAAATTGTACGTTGGTTTTGGATTCGACTATATGTTTGCCTTCGAAGTTCGATCCGGTCAAGATGAGGATGGTACAGATTTCACGTTTTACTTTGACATTGGGCATCTGAAGGATTCGACTCCAGTGGAGGCAAGAGAAAGATGGGTTGACTCTTCATCTTGTGGAAAATTGTAGAATTATGCCAATGGAACTAGCTGGAGTGGACGATCCTTTAATTATGAGGAAGTTTGGGACCGTGGAGCCGGATAATTACGGGTATAAAGGCTTTTCTGGTTACTTTGCAAGAAAAAATTGAAGCAGGAAGGAACCTGTATGTCTCAACAAAAATATATATTTTGGTGCTTAATGTTTGATAATTGTGAATTTGTGAGCGTTATAATATTTGGCTTCTTGCTCTAATTTTTAAGGTTTTAGGGCAAGAAAGTGATGGAGTTTCTTGGTCTATTATCATGGTGGTGGTCGTCGTGGGTGTGAGTAGAGGCGGTGCCCTATAAGCAAAAACCGTCAAACCGGAAAATAGAACCTAAATCGCATTCTAGAAATCATCAGTTTAGTGCCACGTGAACCCGGTCAACGAAATGGTTTTGAACTAAATCAAACTGGTCAAAGTGGTTTGGTTTATGTTTGAGATAACCAAATCGAACCGACAAAAAAAATATAAAAATAAAAAAATGAAAAAATGAAATTTTTTGAAAATTCATCCAAATATGTAAAATTCAATAGTTTTGTCATTTGTGGGTACTTTTGTCAATTTATAATTTTCTAATACAGATATATTATTATTATCCAATAATCCTAAATTATATCTAATAATTTTAAGACTAACATAATATATGAAAAACAATTTTTCTCTTCAGAATTTAGATGAATTTCAGCCGACACCCAACACAATTTTAAACCATTGGCACCACACACTTCTTTTTCCAATTTTTTAGGTCTCTTCAAAGTTGAATTGAAGTTCATTATACCAAATCGGAGACAAAGAGATCCTAAACTTTTGGTGATAATATTTGCTACAAATAAAGTTTTAGATCAATAATTTTTTTGGAGCAAATTAAGGTAAGAATCTAAAATTAAATGTGTTTCGTTACATCATAGAAACGTAAACTTGTGTAATTGTTATATTTAGATATTATAAACAATTACTTTATTATTATAGTTGGTTATTCTCTTTGTCTAATCAGTATCCTTTTTTAAGATATGATGATCACGAGATTTTGTTGGACATCATTATATTTTTTGGGCATTATATCTAGTTTAGTAGACTTGTATTGTAATATTATTGTATCGTCGTTAGCATAAAAAAGGTGAATAAAAATTTAAAAAACTATGTTTTAGTTTATTGTGATTTCACTTTGATTTAATTCGTATTTAAATTTATAGTAGATATATTTAGCCCCTATTTGAGCCATATTTACCATATCATCATAATGAGAAAATTGATCGTTGGAGAGGAGACTGGGTCCCACGCATGAAACAGCAGGTCAATAAAGGCTGTTAGACTTGTGGAATAACGGTCCAAATTTTCATTTTTTTGTTCGAAAATTTTGGTTCAAACAAAGGCTTAGTTTGTTTTAGATTTATTGATAGTAAGATATAAATATATATTGAATTAATGACATAAAAGTAGACATGCAAAAAAATATATGTCGAAACCGACAGTTTAAAATTGGACCAAACCGTTAGTTTAGATTTGAGTTTTTTTTTTCAAACCGTTCAAAATAATTTCGTTTAGATTTGAATTTTTTAAAATCGATTTTAACGGTTTGGTTTGAAAATATGTCTAAAATCAGACCACTTACACCCCTAGGCGGTGGTGGTAGAGATGTCAAACGGGCCGAGTGACTTGTCGGCTCGGCCGCTCAGCTCGTCAATTTTTAATTTTTTAATAATTTATTTGGCCCTTTCTTTTCCCTCACTTAGTTTTTTTAATAATTTATTTGGGATTCAAATGCACTTTAAAATATTAAAATTAAAAATAAAAAGTGGAGGTATGATTATAATCAGTTCTTTTTTCTTTTCTTTTTTATTTTATATATATGGGAGAGTATATTGATCATTTTTTTATTAAGAAATTAGATAAAATGAGAAAATGATGATTTTCGCAATAAAAAGTGGAATGGTGAAAATGTAAAAAATAAAAAAAATGTAGCAACGTTGTGCACAATAAATTCCAAATGTAGAATATTTTGAGCTAATAATTTTAAATTTAATCTTAGTCATGTTTGGTTTAAATAAAAATTAGATTTTTAATATGTTTTGATAAAAATTGATAAAATTGTGGTTGAAAAATTGTGAATTTCATGAAATGTGTGATTAAAATTTAATTGTTTATTTTAACTTAAATTTTAATCAATTTTAACTTAATCAAACATGAATTTACCTGTTCAATCTCGTATAGGACGGGGAGAGAGGAAATACCTCAATATAGCCTAAATAAAAGGAAGGTTTGTAAGAATAGACCAAAAAATAAAAACATTTGAAAAATAACCTTTGAACAATTGTCTTTTCAAAAATACCCTTATTAAGAAATTGCAACCAAAGCCACTACAATGTATAAAAACCTTTAATTAGGTCCTCAAAAACATATAGATAAAAAATCTTTAATAAATTTAAATCCAAATATTATACAAAATTTTATTGATCTAAAAAACGCAACAGAAAGTGAATTAAACTATTTAGAAGAAGATCTAAAAGGATTCTTTACAGAATATTTAGATCCAAAATTAAAAACTAAAAATGTTTCTATAAATAATAATACAATCAAAACAGAAAATGATATATATAAACTAATTCTTAATCTGAGAAGAAGAATTAAAGAACTAAATATAATTATTGAAGAAAAAGTATTAATAGAAAATAGTGAATTTTATAAATTCTATTGCGACATTTTAAATACTTATGAAGATTTTAATTGGCTCAAAAATATTAACCCCTCCGCTGCACACTCCGACGAAATGGTATCAAAGCCAAGTTACGAACCAAAAATAATGATGAATATAGTAGATAAAGAAAATATAATTGAAAATTTTTTGAAAAAAGTTGAAAAACATAAAAAATCTAGTTATCCCTATTTACCTAAAAACACTACAAATGAAAGTTTTGGAGATACACATAAAAGATTAGAAAATCTAAAACATAATCTACAAGTAGGAAAAACTATTTTAGATAAAAGTTTTAAAGGAAAAGATAGGATTATAATTAATCCACCTCAAGATTTTAGGATAACACAAAAAGAAAATAATAAAGGGAAAAAATATGAAGAAGAACAATATATGATTACAGATGTAGAAGAAATAGAACAAAAATTCTTAGAATCTACTGGTTAAGAGTATGAAGAATATAAAGAACAGTTAGAAGAATTAACTGAAAAAATGGAAAATACAAAGATGAATACTAATCCATCTTCAAGTCAGAATATAAAAGTAGAATTCAGTAGTGATGAAGAACAAGATTATCCTTATGGTACTACAATACCACTCAAGGATGGTATTAACCAATATAGAAAAACACAGAAAAGATATACTGGAAATGTAAGAAAACAGTCTATAAAAAAAAATAAACCCAATGAAATCTTATAATGAACCAATCCATACGACAGGAATATGGTTAGATTTAGATTGTGTAGATAAAAATAAAGCTATGGAAACATGAATGAAAAGTACAGATTTAGCAATGCAATTTAACAAATGGGAAACATATACAACTTTTGGATTTATAGAACACACATTGAGAGGAATTGTTTCTGAATGGTGGAGAAAATTACCAGAAACCATTAAAGGAAGGGTAAAATATGGAGCAAGTAGGACTGAAATATTAGATAATAGAAATTCTTTAAATGAACAAAATATTCAGGAAATATTAAAAAAATTTGAAAAAATTTTAAGAACAGAATTCTTAGGAGATAGATATACTTCTAATAATGAAGAAAGAAAACAAGATAAATATAATCAAGGAATGATAGCAATGGAAAATTTAAAGATATGTGATATGTGTGAACTAGAAAGATACACATGTAAATTCGAAGAAATATACTATATATTAAATCAATGAGATTATCAGGAAAATAAACCTATATTAAGATCTTATTTTACTAAATTACCATTCCCATGGGGAATTAAGTTATTAAAAGAATATAAAAAATTACTACCTCTAGGAGAAGAGGAAGGAGTAGAAATAGATAGTCTAGGAAGTAGAATTAAATTTATAAAAAGAATGATAGGTATATGGTGTAGAGAGGCTTTAGAAAATAAAAATGCATATAAAATAAGAAAGAATTCATTATATTGTTACAAAGATAATGGTCAAATTGAACAATTTGGATGTCATAAGAAGAAATATAAACCATATAAGAAATATAAAATAAAATTCAAAAACTACAAAAACTTCAAGAAAAGGAATTTTAAACCACATAAAAAATATTTTAAGAAAAGAAATTGGAATAAGAAATTTAAACCAAGAAACATTAAAAAATGTAGAGGTTTTATTTGTAATGAAGAAGGACACATTGCTCCTCAATGTCCTAAAAAGAAAGATAGACAAAATATAAAAACTCTTAGAATTTATGAAAAATTCCAAGATGATAGTGATATAGAACCAATTGAATATTTTGAAGATCTAAGTAGTGAATGCAGTAGCATTTATAAATTAGATACATCCTCATCAGAAGAAGATTTTGAGAAGATAGTATATATGAATCAAGAGATACAACAATCAAAAATGGAAATAGAGACAACTGAAGAAGTTGAAGATTCTATAGAAGGTATAAATCAAGAGATCACCTTTGATATTAAAAAATACACAGGAATCACAAAGAAAATACTAGACCTACAAGAAAAGGATGTATTCCATCAAAGATTCTTAGGAATTTTACCAAGAGTAAATAAAACAATTGTAAATATGAATTATAAAGAAATGTCTATCAATATAGAAGATACTATAGGAAAAGCAAGAATTCCTATAATTACAAAAGAATGGGTAAAATAAAAATTATCCAAAATTCCAGAGAATGTAAGAAATAAAATGAAATGTATTAAATTAGGAGGAGTCCAGATAATGGTAAAAAGATTCTTTAGAGAAGGTATGAATATACCAATTGAAATCTATTGTATGGACAATAGAATCTTACAAGATCCTATAGATGCTCTACTAGGAACAGTTGTAGAAAACTTAGTCTATCAAAAGATAATATTTACAGTAAAGCCAAATTATGCAATATCATTAAATGATGAAAATATTGACCAAAGTTTCAATCTATACTATAGAATTGGAAACTTGAAAATGTTACGAAGAAGTAAGGCTATTAGTATAAGCATAAAATCAATTTTTGCTTTTAGTACTAGCCATCATAATAATCTAAGAAAGATAATTGATAACATTATTATACATAAAGATTTTGAGGAATTAGCACAATATATACCTCCTAGAAAATACCAAAAACATGAAGTCACTATACCAGAACAAATAATGCTTGACTTCCAGAAACAAGCTAGAGAAATTAATTCTGAAGGAAAATTAATAAGAATAAATAATGTCAGCTTAAAAGGAGATAATCTTATTGCAAGATTTCCCTCTAGACAAGACTCTAAAATAAGCAGACTTAAGAATCTAAGTATTGCTGAACCATCAAGTTCGCAATATTACATTAAGACAAGATACGTAAATCAAGAAGGATACAAAAAGAATCTTCTTGTCCTCATAGACACTGGAGCAGATAAAAGTCATGTAAATGCTAAATTCGTTAGTCATTTAATAGACTTTGAAATACCAGAACCATATATATTTAAAGATTATTTAGGAAATAATCTTGAAATAAAAAAATATGTTAAATTCCCTCTTATACTTATAGGAGAGGATCAGAAAGAATATACTAAAGAAATAATTCTATATAAAGATGAATTATATGGAGTAGATCGTTCACCTATTCTACTAGGAATGAACTTTCTTGAGAAATATAGTTCTTATAAAATTTGCCAAGGATATTTAAAAATAACAGTTGATGATAACTCAATCATCATGTCAAGAATTGATGAAAATATGAAATCATTGTTATCATGGAAATAGTAATTAGTACTAACCCCATGAGTCCATATATTGAAATTACACTTAATATAAAAAGATATTGTAGAATTAAATTCCATGCTTACTTAGATACAGGAAGTACAATAAACTTATACTTACCAAATGTACTACCATCTGAATACTGGATATACAATTCAAAGAAGATAGTCACCGCTACAACAGCAAGTGGAAATAAGGTAATATATAGTAAATATGCTACGCAAGTACCTTTTCTAATTTCCTTTAGAGATGTATTTGTTGATACAATATATATGTCAACCACAATAGGATGTGATATTTTATTAGAACAAAATTTTCTATTAAAATATGCATCATTTACACAATATATTGATAAGTATATGTTCACAACACCTTGTGCATATAAAATATTTACACCAAAAATAAATAAAGCTGTTAGGATAGCATATACATATATAAACCATCAGAGTTCCTCAACCCAGCGTGGTGGATGTTAGAGTACAGAAAAATTTAAACTAGTTACAATCTTAAAAATGACAACAGAAAATAGATTAGAAAATTTGAAAAAAGAAATTTCTAAAACATAGTCTGAAAATCCTCTAGAAAAATGGAATACTGATAAAATAAAGGCAAAGATAGAATTAACCAATCCATACACTATTGTTAGAGTCAAACCCATGAAATATAGTGTTGATGACCAAAAAGAATTTAAAGACCAGATAAAAGAATTGCTAGAAGCCAAGTTAATTAGGCCTAGTAAAAGTCCACATAGCAACCCAGCCTTTATGGTTAGAAAACATAGTGAAATAAAAAGAGGAAAAGCCAGAATGGTGATAAATTACAAGAAATTAAATGAAATTACTAAATTTGATGGATGTTACTTGTCAAATAAGGACACTCTTATTAAACAAGTACAGAACAAAAAGATATTTTCAAAATTTGATTGTAAGTCAGGGTTTTGACAAATCATGCTTACAGAAGAAAGTAAACCACTAATTGTATTTAGTACCCCCAATCCTTTAGGACAATACAAATGGAATGTAATACCATTTGGGTTGAAAAATGCACCACAGATATTCCAAAGGAGAATGGATGAGGTAATCAAACCAATTACTCATTTTTGTATTGCATATGTAGATAATTTACTTATTCATTCAAATAATATTGATGAACATATTGAACATCTTGAGAAATTTTGTTATATTATGAAAAAACATGATATTACACTTTCTCAAAAGAAAACTGAGATAGCTGGAACAGAGATAGAATTTTTAGGATTATTTATAAAAGAAGAAGAATTATAACTACAATCTCATATTGGAGAAAAATTTCAAAAATTTTCTGAAGAAATCAAAAATAAAAAACAATTACAAAACTTCCTTGGTATATTAAATTATGCTGAAAGATTCATTGAAAATTGTGCCAAATTGAAAAATTATTTTCTTCCAAAATTAAGAAAAAATATAATGTGGTTTTGGGAAGAACAAGATTGTGAAAATATAAGGAAAGTAAAAGAAGAATTAAAGGTATTGCCCAAACTTGTAATACCAGAAGAAGAAGATTGCTTTATACTTGAAATTGATGCTTCAGATAATTACTGGGGACAGTGTTAAAGGTGAAAAAGAATCATAAAGAATATAAATGTGAAAAAGATTGTTCTTGTCCTGAGATACTTGCAAGTTATACATCAGGAACATTCAAAGAAGTAGAGACAAGATATGAGACGAATAGAAAAGAACTCATTGCTGTGAAAAGAGGAGTTCAGAAATATGAAGATTATCTATTACCAAAGAAGTTCTTGATTAGAACTGATAATACTCAAGTTAAAACATTTTTGAAAAATAATGTTGATCCATCTATTACCAATAGATATATTATTAGGATACAAATTTGATTCTCATATTTCAAATTTGATATTGAATACATAAAAGGTAAAACTAACTTTCTTCCTGATTATCTTAGCAGGGATGGAGTTGGAACAATTAAGGACGAAAGTCCAAATACTTGAGATAAAAGTTTCCTATTTGGAAACACAAATTCAAAATATTCAAGATAGCTTTCGAGGCAAAAATATAGCTCTTGAGGCAGAAGTTACTTGTACCAAGTCTAGTATCCCTTCGCAGGGACTTGTGAATACTAGCGCTTTCCCCGAGAATAAAGGGAAAGAAAAGAAGGTAATAGGAACCCCTTTACAGGGAAAACTTGAACCTATTACTGGTAATAAAGATATTCAAGATATCAAAAGAGAAGGTAGCTCTTCACAGAGCCAAGCTCAATTTAAACTTTCTATTGAAAGGATTGATCCAAAAGATATTGTCAAAATATGCCATGAAGCAAAAATTCCCAGAAAAGATAACCATGAAGAAGTAACACTCTTTATTGTTATTTTTAATATTTTATCAGATTGGTATCTGGAGATTGGAAAATGGATGAAGACTCTCCATTATTCAAAATACAACAAGATAAATTTTTATCCAGGAGCACCAGCCAACTGGGTTCGAAATTGTTTTGAGATAGGAAATATACTTTGTATATATCCTAGCAAAGATTTTAAAGAGATAGCTCAACTTCCAGCCAATATTAGGAAAGCTGTTAAAAGATATACTGAAATTGTCAAGACAACAAATATATATATCAGATTTCATTCAGCAACCATGGAATGGGATCCCGTTCTTGAATATATGCATTCATCGTTCCATGTGATAAAAATGGGACTTACAAATCAACATTTTTTACCAACCAATCAAAAGGTTGTTAAAAATGGATATCAAGATATTCTTAATTTGATGGCTTAATAGAAGAGTAAAAGGGTACAAAGAAATATTTGAACATGTAACTCAGATAATCACTGAGAAAGAAAAAATATGGGTTTATCCATTTGAAGATCATATTATCTATTCCAATGCAAGGATGGCTACAAAAGAAGAAGATATTTGTTATTTCGACTATTTATTATCCTCAATTATTTCCAACCAAGTGCATGGATCAGAAGATATGGCTAAAGAATTATGCAAATTACGTTGGAATTACAGTGATCACCATTGTGAATACTGTGTAGTTGAAGATATGAGTCAAGCATCCCTTGATGAAGAATTCCCCTCAGAATTCTTTGATTCGAAAATGGAAAAGTGATGGTGATAAAAGTAGTCATTTATCACTACTTTAATAAAGAAATTTATTAAAGAAAAATTGTGGCTACTAAAAGACAGAAAATAGTGCAAGAAAAATCTCCATAATTGTGACTACCCCCACTAATTGTTACAAGTGGCAGACAAACTCAAAAGATAAAGCATCTAATTTCAAAAGGAGAGGTCCACTAGCAAGAAGATAATGGAAAAATTCGGTGAAGATAGGATGGCTTAGCTACCCAACAAAGAAATGTGGAAAACATCTGTCAAGATAAGGTTCTCAAAGGCTTCTATAAAAGGAGGCAAGGAGGAAGAAGGAGAACATCTCGAAATAGCTTATCTCTAAAACACCCAGAGAAAACACATCTTAGATAGATCTTTTGTAATCTGTATACACCACTTGTATTCAGAAAAATATTAGATAGCTTGAAAATAGTAAAGCGTGTAATAAGGTAATCACTTATGGAGTTCTAAACTTCATAAGGTGAGTACCAAATGTATGTAAATATAGTTTGTAAGCATGTACAATTTCAGTTTATGAATATCAAAGTAAAGTTTGTTATGTTCAACAAAGCTTTCATAAAAGGATTTCGTTAAACTTCTCATGATTCCTCGGCAGTACAGATAGAGATTTTAAAAGATTTTCAAAATATTGATTTTGAATGGATGTTAGCCACGCCAAAGTACCCGTCTTTGATAAATGGTTTAGGGGAAAAAAGGCAGTTTTCTAACAAAATTGTAGCACCTTGTGTGTGAGTTATCTTTTAAAATTTCGTTCCAAGTAGGAACTTGATTCTGAAAAGAGTTTGAATAGAGGTGAAAACAGAGACTCTGGATACTGTGAGATAGCGTCTGTGGAAACACGGCTAGTTCTCTAGAATGAGAAATGCAACCTTAATTGAAAAGCCTTTTGCGGAAGCAGTTGTGGACCCAAATGATTTCAAAAACATTTTAAATCTTTACTTGAGTCAGAAGATTAATTAAGTACATGTAACGCATCTATAAGAGCATATTGGAGGGAAAGCCTGTTTATTTTCACTTGATTACTGTAAGTTATTTACTTATTTTTACATGCTTATGTTTTTATTATTCTGATGAACAATTTACAAGCATCCATATCCACTAGTGATAATAATCTCATATTATTTTTAGATGAAAAAGATGTTTCGTTTTTACTTAAATTAGACGAAAAATTTGATGATATATTTCCTGTTGGTAAAGAAAAAATTGAAGAAATATATAAAGATATAGATTATAATTGTAGAAATAATATAGGATTTGATTCTGTAGGAACTAGTAGAGAAATAAGAAAGGTAGAAGATATCATAACCAAACATAGAAATATACAAAAAGAAATTTCAGAAGGATTAGTTCGAGGATATATAACCAATAAAGGCCAACCTATAATCTTTGAAGAACTATCTAGATACAAAGAATATTTAAAGGTGTTCGAAAGATTGAAAAATATAGATATAGGTCCTGATTGATAAACTTTTAAAGATATAAGATACATCCTGTAAATAACTTTAGTAAGGGCAAAATAGTATTTTTAATAAAAGAGGCCATTGTGAAAAATAGAAAGAATTTTCCAGCCTTTCTAAAAATCACCCCGACGGGGAGACGTACAACTGTACAAGATTCGCAACCTATTTCTTAGGAAGCACAATATGAACATGCACAAGTTGCTTGGATGGGTCAAAATTAGTAAATATGCTCTATATAAAGTATAAACCAAAATATCTCATACGGGTCCTCTAAATTATTAAAAAAATAATAATAATAAATAAAATTGTTCAAAGCTTTTCAGCTTATGTCTAATGTGGTAAATAGGTCCTCCACTTTTTCTCCATCCGATTTAAGATTATCAGCCGTTTTTTATTTTTATTTTTTATTTTTGGGTAACATTTGGACTTCTAGTAGTCTCTGCCGTTGGGTAATACAAAACATAAATTGCTATAATAATTTTTAATTTAAAAAAAAAAAAGCAAAAGACAAAAATATTAATAAATTACATCCTTCCTCCTTCCATCTCCATCTCAAAATTGCCATCCCATCGTAAAAATGGGTAAGAAAACGAGATGAAATAGTAATAATGGATGGGTGTGCTACTCGAACAGGGCCGCCTCGGCCCTGCTCAAACAAGGACGTCACTTCCCTGTTCAAATAGAATAATCCATAATGGAAGGCAGCCCTATTCAAACAAGCGCATCACTCCCCTGTTCGAATAGAATAATCTATAATGGACGGAAAACACACGTTAGAGGCATAGTGCGAGTACAAAGGATTTGAATTGGATCCATGTAGTGTCACTAGGGTCGAGGTTTATTTTTCATTTTTAATTTATTGTTTCATTAACTACTCAAAAAGTTATACAAGTTAAATATTAGCCTCGGTTTGATCCCCATTACATGAAAATGAAAATGGGGAGAATAGTTTTTTTAGAAAAATGAGTGGTTGAAAAAGAAAGAAAATTTTTCGATTTACGTGTAATATTATTTTATGGAAGATTGTGTGATTGAAAATAAAAGAGAAAAAAATAAAATGTAATATAATTTAATTTAATGAGAATCAAACAGGGGCTTATGTACCTTTTTAACAAAATCGAGCAACGAAAAGGACAAAATTAAAGGTTAAATAGGAAAAAACAAAGATTGAAACCTACTTTTTACATTTAGCCTTACTTGAAAACATTAAACTGAACTTATTCTACTTTCGAAATACAAGTAATTAATGTACAGCTACCTCTGCCATCTAATAACCTCCTAAAAGTTTCTATTCATACCGACTTTTTTTGTGGCAGCGTTGTAGTTATAGATCTCTATCGAATTACCACCTAATTTTCAAAATCCTGCTCATCCCTACTCCTATATGTTAATGGGAGCAGTATGTTAATCACCTACCTCGCCCCCAGAATCCCGTGAACAATTTAAATTTCGGCCAAACTGTTGAATTCCAATTTACTAGTTTTGTTTGTACGATTCCGATTCTTCAGCAGAACTTTTATGGGTTGTTAATAGCTTATAGAATACTGCTTATCGCCTAGTGTTTCTACTACAATATTGTTCCACACGATTTGTATAGCAGCAGAAGAGGAAGAAGAGTGTTAATGGAGGTGGAATCGTCGAAGCAGAAGGAGAACAAGACAATGATGGCTCAGCACGATCACAACCCCGACAAAAAACGCCGAAGAAAAATCATATGTTTGGTGGTGATATCTGTGATTTTAGCTTTAGCTCTAATTTTCCTGATTTTAGGGCTCACAGTTTTCAAGGCCAAGCGTCCCGTCATCACCGTCAATTCCGTTGCTCTTTCGGATCTAGATTTCTCCTTTGACGTGGCCAGGCTCAGGGTCCTCTTGAATGTCTCCGTCGATACCAGCATCGCCGTGAAGAACCCCAACAGAGTGGGTTTCAAGTACAAAAACAGCACTGCTTTACTAAAATACAGAGGCGACGTGGTGGGTGAGGTCCCCGTTCCGGCCGGGAAAATTGGCGCCCGTGACTCGATGATCATGAACTTGACGCTGACACTTATGGCGGATCGGGTGCTTTCCAACTCCAATTTGTATTCCGACATCAGATCTGGTACGTTGCCTCTCCAAACTTACACGAGAATTGCTGGAAAAGTACGCATATTGTTCAATATTCGTGTAGTCTCCTACACTAGTTGTGATTTGGAAATAAGCATTTCCAGCAGGAATATTACTAAACAGCAATGCCACTATAAGACCAAATTATAATCTATCAATGAAGAGAAGAGAAGGTGTTCGGTCGATCCAAATATATTGGGGACTGAGGCTCATTTTCTTCTTGTTCTTGAGATTTAAATAGAAGTATTATATATCTGCTTTTGTACATAGATATAACAGCAATGAGATCATTACTTGCCACATGGTGACAATGCAGGAATATTTGATGATTTCCACTACATAGCGACACTATGTTGTTTGGTATTGTGTTAACTGGTTCCCAAAGCTCTAGATGACTTCTTTATGTTGTATTGTTAAGAAACATGGTGGCCGGAGTGGGTGAGGAAGATGAAGACTTTGCGTTTTTCTTTATTAATTAATTTTTTTTACAAATCATTAAATTCACGCGCTTGGCTAATGGATTGTTGGACGGAAGGTATATATATTGCATATGATTTTGACGGACCGTTTCTCCTACTCTTAAATGTTTGGGACTGTATTGTTGAAAATGAAAAAGTTTGGAACCTTGATTTAATTTACTTTGCTTGTGTTTGCTGCACATTTTTTTTTCAAAATGAAAATGGGTTTTCCAACCATTGTGCACACATTTTCAAGTCAAAAAAATCATGCTGGTGGGCCAAAAAACGACTCTGTTTCTTTTGAAAGTGGAGGAAAAAAATGAGAAACAAATAGTGGTTTTATAAGAATCATTGATCTTTGACCTACATTCATAAAATTAGCTGTCTTTATTTGGCTGCGTTTGTTTCCCATTTTGTAAAAATGAAAATGAAAAATAT
>NW_019240831.1:51908-76187 GCF_002742605.1 Olea europaea var. sylvestris | reverse complement strand
TTTTTTCCTTCTTCTTTAGAATAGAAAATCTCGTATGGAAAGTGCCACTCACTGCATCACCAGATTTCAGTTGTTGATGTTGCGTTTGTACAAAGCTGAGATTTTCATCATTTTTCCACCAAAAAATCAAATATGAAAACACCAAAAATGTAATAAATACTTACAATAAGAATCGAGAAAAGAAAGGGAGAATACTGATGGCTTTGCGATGGATTGGTCATTGGAGGAGACTAGGGTTTTCTTTCATGGTTAATGGGAATGGGAGGGACAAGGGAGTGAGGGATAGGGGAGACATTGTACCCCTTTTTTTTTTTTTTTTCAGCTTCCAAGACTTTTTTATATTTTAATTTTCTATACGGGTTGGGTTGGGTTGGGCGGTGTTGGGTTGGGTTTATACCATAACCCATAACCCGACCCGACCTGATAGAAAATGTCAAATAAAAAGTCGAACCCAACCCATTTCATTGCAAAAATCGACTCAAACCGAGCGTTTGGGTTGGTTCGGTCGGTTCGAGCGGTTTGGGTAGGTTTTTGCCCACCACTAGTCCCATGCAAAAAATAAAAATTCAAATTTGGTGGCTTGATGTGATAAATAACAGTCATATTTTTCATTTTAATGGGGAAATAAAGAGAAACAAACATGGGCTTAATTTGAACAATAAACATGAAGTTGACTATTTGGTAAGGATTTTGTCAATTTGCCAAAAGAAATTTAACACGTGCGATGACAAAATCCGAGATGACAGTAGATGATTTGATGAAAAAGTTAATTGTGTTTAAAACATTCCAATCATGAGATGTCGTGTGACATTATATCAAGTGTTATGGCACTTTAGCATGATTCATTTGATAATGGCAAGGCTGATGATGCCTGAATTATAATCATGAGTCGTGTGTTATTTTAATTAATTAGACAAAAACTGTCCACTTCAGGACTTATTTGTTCTAATATCAAAAAGTTGGAGACTTGCTTGTTACACATTGAAGTGGGCGGACTCTGTTCCATTCTAAAATAGGTTGAGAAACTCAGTGCAAACAATAGTAACCCTCATAATTTGTGCTGCGTATTGGTCATTACTTATTACTACATTTCCAAACCAACTGAAAAGTAAATCTGCGTAGTTGATTTT
This sequence comes from Olea europaea var. sylvestris, assembly GCF_002742605.1. Taxonomy (NCBI): domain Eukaryota; kingdom Viridiplantae; phylum Streptophyta; class Magnoliopsida; order Lamiales; family Oleaceae; genus Olea; species Olea europaea. The sequence continues at coordinate 75,057 of NW_019240831.1, read as the reverse complement.
ATAGGTTTAATTTCATCTTTGGTCACTGAACTTCAAACAAAATTTTAATTAGATCATTAAGCTTTAATTCTTCTTACTTGAGTTCCTGAATTTCAATTACCTACACTGTAATGTTTCATTACATATCGTCTTCAAAACTAACGGAAATTGCTTTGTTGAGACCCTGGAGCATGTCATAACTCAATGTGTAGCTCATGTTTGGTAGAAATTTAAATTTTGATTTAATTCAAGTCAAAGTTAATAATTAATTTTGTTCACATATTTCATTGAACTCAAATTTTTTCAATCACACATTTCATCAACTTTTATTAAAATCAACTAAAAATCTAATTTTAGCGTCATAATAATTTATTGGAGAATGTATGGCTAAAAATGAAGTAAAAGTTTTAGGTTAAAGTGTAATATTATATTATGGACTTTGCTTAGCTACACAAATAGGACACGTGTTAGATACTGATTGGTCAATTTTATTTTATTTAAAAAAAAAGACCAGGTGTTGACATGCAACACCTGTTTTCAAATCCCGTCATTTTCACCTATTTGGATAGATTTGTCCTTATTTTATTGAAAAATGTATGATTGCTATGAAAAGATAGGAAAATGAATAATAATTTAAATTCCCATCAAACAGTTACATAATGTAAAACATCAAAAATTAAGGATAATGTTTTAACAAACATATTGTTTTTTATTTAACGCTTTTATAATATGGTGTAATGATAAAAAGATGTATGCGATACGAGTATCAACTAAACCATTTTTATCAATTTAAGAGACATAATAAAGTGATAAAATTCAAAATTAAATTAAAGTTGAAGATCCATCAAAGTTCAACGGCGCAATTGAAAATTCAATTATAGCAGGTTGGGGCATTTATGTCATGTCAGCAACTCAGCGATTTTATTTATGGGCCACACGCTTTCCCTTTAATATTGTTTCTAGAAGTATTAGTCGGCCCATGCTTGCCTTTGGGTAGCTTCAACCAGGGTGGCCCATATTTTTCTTCATGCGTAAGATTTGGAGGTCAAACGCGCCAAACTTTATAGTATGGACAGTGCTATATGTACACAGGAAGTTACATGTTTGTCACGTGCGTACACTTCTCTCACAAAAGGGGGGCCCATAGAAGCGTGTAACCTCCCGTATACAAATAGCAAATTTCTTATAGTATCTTCAATGTAACTAAGGATTGCTTTAAAATTAATACAATATAACATAATAGATGATATTTAAAAATTAATCTTTGAAAGTGGACATGGACTAAATAGACAGCTAAACAAATTTGATATTTTCTTTCCACATTTATATTTCATATAAATATATAAAAATGATTTTGATTTTTATCGTAAGAAAATAAAGGACACCTAATAAGTAGCTATAGAGACCAATTCTATAGACATCAATGCAGCATATTCTGAAAGTCTACCCAAATAGCAATCTATTCTTTTATTTTCTTTTTCTTATTGTCATCAATGCAGTTTTTAAGCGGTTGATCACGAAGAGATCATCCAAGGAGTATAAAAGGAAGAAAAGACATAGAGCAAAGCACCCCGAATCAAACACTCTCAAATAGAGAATATGTAACTTTCAATTTTTTAGTTTAGATTTAAACACTTCTTTTCAGTAACTCGTGTGCTTGCGCCCCTTGGAGGCATTCTGTTTTATTTTTCCAATTGTAAAGTCATCGCTAATAAAAACACCCATTTTTGGGACTTTGTCTCAAGAGGTTTGTCCCTTACACAATCGTCTGATCTCTTTTTAATTGTTAGCGACTAACCCGCGCGAAACAATTTGGCACGCACAGTAAGATAGTGGTGTTTGGTGTTGAAGATACAAAAGGTGAAACAATATGTCTCAGAGATCCGATAAGGAAGCAGCAAGTCAGGGAGGAGTCCAGTCTGTAATCGAGCGATATGAGGAACAGCATAGCTCTCCACGAACAAATGAACAGAATCAGAGCAGTAACAGTCGTTACGAATCAATGACAGAGTTGAGTCCTCGAACTATGCGTGCACTACTTGGAGAACTGACACAAGATGTCGTTGAACAGGTAAATCTTCGAAATATTCATAATATGAAAAGATTTACCCAGAATGGGAATGCACATTATGACAACATGGCCAAACAACTGAATACTTTGAACGAAATAATGAATAAATTAGTAGGCCAAATTTGTCAACCAGTTATGCCTATTGCAAACCACTTTCAAACTAGGACAATTGTGGGACATAATCCCCCAGTCCTAAGTTTGAATCAAGGGGTAGAACTACCTTTTGATCCCTCTACTTCAAACCAGGGGGGTGGCGCAATACCAAATCAGAATAGTGGCATTGGTATGTCTAACTTGAAGGATAATCCAAATGTGAGAGATAATGTCCTAAATAATGGGCAGAATACCCCACGTGTTAATGAGGGAATAAATGTTCAGGCTAATGGTAACAATGACCCAAATCATGGTAACTTTGTTCCCAATCAAGGACCAAACATCAGGCCTCAAGCAAATCAACCGGTCAACCAACCTGTAGGGATTCCATATAACCCCAACGTCATGTTGAGGAATCAGATTATGGAAATCGTACAGGACCAAATGGCTTTTGGGGTACGTCCTATCATTAGGCCGACTTACATAAAACCATATCCTGATTGGGTAGACCAAGCATATCCATGGCCTAGAGGGTATAAAGTGCCAGAATTCTCACTGTTTACAAGTTTAGGGGAGGTGTCTACTCTAGAACACATAGGGCGATTCACACTGCAAAGTGGTGACATAACGAATTATCATAAAATGAGGCTTTTCCCTAGTTCATTAACAGGAGTAGCTTTCTCCTGGTTCATTAATTTGCCAGCGAACTCTGTTCAAACATGACAACAATTGGAACAATTATTCCACGCTCAGTTTTATAAGACTGAGACTGAAGTTACTTTGGCCGATTTGGAGAATCTACGTCAAATGCCAAACAAATGGGCAGAAGGTTTCCTCCAAAAGTTCAAGACAGCAAGAAGTAAATGTTTTGTACCTCTGCCCGAAAAAGAGTTTGTCAAAATCGCTCAAGGTTGTTTGAGCTTTGATTTGAAAAAGAAATTCCAAGAAAAGGAATTTCCTGACCTTTTCCAATTGAGCGCGAACGTGATTAGGTATGAACGATTGATAAGAGAAAAAGAGCAGATAAAAAGTTCTAGCAAGAGGACTTATTATAGAGACCCAAATTTTGATATTCATACCATCAATAACGAGTCATACAATCAGACCGAAATGTGTTTGGCCGAATTAGTCAAAGGAGACACATATACTTGTCCTATAATGGCTAAACCTAGACCATCGGGCAAAGATGAGCCTATGAAAGATGAAAACATAAAAGCTAGAACGTTCTCGTTCGATATAACCAAAGCTGACCTTATATTTGATAAATTATATAAGGATAAGCAGACAAAGTTGAGCGATAAGCATAAATTGCCAACCCCTGAACAAATTAAGGGTAAAAAATATTGTAAGTGGCATAATGCATGGTCACATTTGACTAACAATTGCTTGATTTTTCACCATGTGTTACAGGATGCCATTGAATCAGGACGAATTACGTTCGATGATAAGAAGAAGATGGTAGTGGATGAAAATCCTTTTCCACAACCACTTGGAGTGAATATGGTGACGTCTGGTTTCAAAAACAAGTTGTCAAAATTCAAGTTGGTTATAGATGATGGAGAAGAAGACCCTGGACCACATCCCAGTGTCTTTGAGCGTATTAAAAGGAAGGAGCCAAAAAAGGATGAAGACGTCTTGTGTGCAAGATGTAAAAGAGAAGTGAGTGGGAATACGGAGAAATCGGGAATATGGCAGCATCTCCATCGCCCTACTTTCTTCCCAAATGCTTAGCCTGGTAGAGGGCGAGGTACATCGTTCTATAAGGGACTACCTTTTGAGAGGCAGTTCAGGCCAGTAAATAATGGGAGAACATTCAGGCCGCAACCTCGCCAACCAAATGTATGGCATTCGTTCCAGTATAATGTAGGAAAGGCGATACCCTTCAATGAGATGACTAGAACCCAACAAAGGCGTTTCCAATGAAATTATGGACGAATGATGAGGCAACAACAGGGAGTGCCACGTCCTAAGGCGCCTAAACTACTCGAGGTAGCCAATCAAAATGTTCTCAAAGACAGTGAAGAGACTAGTACAGATGAATCAATGAAAGAGTTGTCAGAAACTTCTTCTGGGAGATCGAAGTTTGAGCGAGACAGAAGGGATGAAGAAGATCCAGATCAGCCCCTTACTATTCAGTTCGGTACGTTACTTCCTGTCGTGGCTAATAACTATTTACTAGCCAATGAGTTCAAGAATAAAGAGAAAGAAGAAGAAGAAAGAGAGGATAACGAAAGAGAAGCATGCGTGCTGGAATATGAAGAAGTCCAGACTTCTAGAGAGGCCTACAATGGTGAGGAAGATGATGGTATGACAGACATTGAAGATGAAATCGATCTGAAAGCAGAAAGAAGAAGAAGAGGAGTATCGTACAATATTATGTTGAAGCAACTATATTGAGAGGGAGTTCGTGAAGTAGACTTATTGGGAGAACCATTTGGGCGTTCTTTCGATTTTTACGTGCTGTACGGGACGCCCAAAAGGAAGAAGAGAGTGCCTCGCTCTGAAAAGTATGGATCACCTCCAAGAATAATGCCTCTTCCCACAGGGTGGGTAACTGAAGATGAAGCATTAGAAAACAGTAAAAAGGAAATTCAGGAGACAGAGACTCAGTGTGATATGATGCACGTTGACTTATCACAAAAGGATAACTCGACAGAGGACAAGCAGGAAGTAAAAATAGAGGCTGCCGAAAAGGTTATTTTTAAATGGCCAGCCATGAAATTAACTAAACATTTGAGGCCATTGTACGTTAAAGCTCTAGTTAACGGCATACCTGTGGCAAAAGTGCTTGTCGATAATGGAGCAGCTATAAACACCATTCCATCTAGGATGATGAGAAAATTTGCAAAGACAGAAGGGGATATGATTCCAACAAAAGTCATCCTTACAAGTTTCAAAGGAGGATCAACTGCAGCTAAGGGAGTTATGCCATTGGACATAACTATAGGGACAACTACTAGGACCACAGTCTTCTTTGTAATAGATGGTCCTACTAGTTACAATGTGTTACTAGGAAGAGATTGGATACACGGAAGTCGCCGTATCCCTCATCACTCCATCAATGCCTGATTTTTTGAAATAACAAGGGTGAAGCAGAGGTGGTGCAAGCGATCATAGGCCTTTTGTCGTAAAATCAAACTCAATGGAAAGGTTCATGTACGAAGGAAACTATGGACCTGTCAGGGTAGTCCAAGATGGGGAAGAAACTCAGATTGTCGCGCAGAGTGAAGAGCCATTTTTAGTGGACGCATTCACTGAAATATTCAGTCAGATGAGGCCAAATATAATGGCCCTAGAAGAGCCAATAATTGGCAAAAGAATAATCAAGGAGTCTTGAATGAGTTCTAAGCAACAAAAGCAAATGGCCGATATTCAGGCATTCAAAGCCAAATTAATGGCTTTCAATAAAGAATGCAAGGACAAGACGAAAGAAGAGGCAGCCCTGAAAGCGTTGAAAGACAAATTAGCAGTATTCGAATTGGAACAAAGTATTGGCCGAGAAGTCACCAAGGTCGATTACTTAAAAGAAGAAGTGCCTACAAGGGAACTGGACGATGAAGTAATGCGGATCATCAAGCCTGGATACGCTCAAGCACAAGACCCTCTGATTAAAGTGAATATTGGCAATAAAGGAGAAGATCGTCCAACATTCATTAGCCAGATGCTCGATCAAGAGGTCAGTGATAAATTAATCGCTTTATTAAAGGAGTATAAAGATTGTTTTGCTTGGGAATATGAACAAATGCCTGGTTTAGATAGAGACTTGGTGGAACATAGATTACCAACTAAGCCTAATTTTAAACCTCATAGGGAACCTCCCAGACGTTTTGCTCCTAATGTACTCACTGAGATTAAGAAAGAGATAGAGCGATTATTAAAAGCAGGCTTTATTAGAACAGCCAGGTATGTTGAATGGTTGTCCAATATCGTGCCAGTATTAAAAAAGAATGGTAAACTAAGGGTGTGCATAGACTTTAGGAATTTAAACATAGCCACACCCAAAGATGAATATCCAATACCCACGGTAGATTCTTTAGTAGACTCAACTGCCGGACACATCATGTATTCCTTCATGGATGGGTATTCAGGATACAATCAAATTTATATAGCTGCGGAAGACATACACAAAACTGCCTTTAGATGCCTTGAGTCTCTAGAATGTTTTGAATGGGTAGTCATGCCTTTCGGCCTGAAAAATGTAGGAGCAACTTATCAAAGGGCAATGAATTTAATTTTTCATGATATGATAGGCAAGTTTGTTGAAGTGTATGTAGATGATATAGTGGTCAAATCCATTAAAGAAGAGGACCATTTTGAACAGTTAAGATGTTCATTTGAGCGAATGAAGCAGTATAAGCTAAAGTTGAATTCCTTGAAATGTGTATTTGATGTTAATGTAGGGAACTTTCTTGGTTTCTTGGTACACAAAAGAGAGATTGAACTTGATAAAAATAAAGCGAATGTCATTTTAGAGGCCAAACCACCTAGTAACAAAAAAGAATTGCAAAGGTTTTTAGGCCAAGTAAACTTTTTAAGACGCTTTATTTCTAACTGTGCAGGGCGAACTAAAATCTTTTCGCCACTTTTAAAGTTGAAAAATCAGGACGAAATCGTCTGGAAAGAAGAACATCAAAAGGCTTTTGAAAGTCTAAAGACATATTTATCAAGTCCACTAGTGTTGGTGTCACCAATCCAAGGACGGCCAATGAAAGTGTATGTATCGGTTGAAAAAGAATCAATAACTGGAATGGTCAGGCAAGAAGACCAATTTGGTGAAGTGAGGGCGATTTATTACTTGAGTAGACGGTTAACAAAATGTGAATGTAATTACTCTGCTATCGAAAAATTATGTCTTGCATTGTATTTCACATGTACAAAATTAAGGGCTTATTTACGGCCCGTAACCGTTTATTTGATTTTTAGAGTAAATTTGATTAAGTATATGTTCTCTCGCCCTATTTTACACCAAAAGGTAGACCTTTGGACGTTAGCTTTAACAGAATTCGAAATACAATACATATCCCAAAAGGCAGTCAAAAATCAGGCTTTGGTTAATTTTCTAGCCGATCATCCATGCCTTGACATGCCTGAAGAAATTGAATTAGAAATAAATTCGTTCGAACTAAAACCTTGGGTTTTGTATTTCGATGGGTCAAAAACCTCTAAAGGTGTAGGAGTAGAAGTAGCATTGATAAATCCTTTAGGGATTTGCTACAAGTTCGCATTCACTTTGGATAGGATGTGCACCAACAATCAGGCCGAATATGAAGCCTTAATCGTGGGCCTAGAACTAATGATAGATATGGGGGTAAAAAATGTAATCATTAGAGGCGATTCTCAATTGGTAATTCACCAATTGATTGGTGATTTTAAATTCCAAAGTGATTCCATCATGAGTCAATATGAAATCGCCCAAGAGTTATTAGAAGAATTCGACCAAGTAGAACTTCAATGCGTTAATAGGATATATAATGACGTGGCAAATGAGTTGGCCCAGATGGCCTCAGGGTACTCAAAGGTTTTAAATTGGAAGTCTATTTGTAAGTATGGAACAATATTGCCCGTGATCCAAAGAATGGTGAGAAGGATTGAATTTCATTGCATACAAGATGAAGATACAATGGATTGGAGAGCAGAGATTAAGGAGTTCTTTAAAGAACCTAATAAAAGAGATAGTAGAAAAATGAAGTTGCGCTTGTTAAACTATGCACTGATAGATGAAGAGTTGTTTAAGAAACGCTCTGATGGTATACTGCTAAAATGTGTAAGTTTGCAAGAAACCAGGACGATCATGGCTGAAGTGCACGAAGGAATATGTGGAGCTCATCAAGCTCGCCAAAGGATTAGATGATTAATTATTAGGAGTGGATATTTTTGGCCAAAGATGGGAGAATCATGCGTTCAGTATGCAAAGGGTTGTCTAGCATGCCAAAGTATGGTCCGATACAAAGAGCGTCACCACGAGAGATGTCACCTATTATCAAACATTGGCCATTTAAGGGTTGGGTGATAGACCTGATAGGGAAGATTTATCTCCCATCGTCCAAACAACATACTTTTGTTATAGTTGCAATCGATTATTTCACTAAGTGGGTAGATGCGGTACCTTTAAAGGAGATCATAGAATTTATCCGTGATCACATCATTTATAGATTTGAATTCCACAAACTTTGATGGTAGATCACGAAACATCTTTGAATGGGGATCAAGTGAATAAATTCTTGAGCGAGTTTGGGGTTAAATTAGTGAACTCCACACCATATTACGCTCAATCCAACGGACAAGCAGAATTCCTCTAATAAGATTCTAAAAAATATCATAAGGAAAATGATAGATGAAAATGCCAGAAATTGGCACGAATGTCTAAACAAGGCCTTATGGGCTTATAGGACGTCGCCTTGGTCAAGTACCAAAATTACTCATTTCCAACTTACTTACGGACATGAGGCCGTTTTGCCTATGAAAATCAACGTGCAATTGATCAGAGTGTGTTTGCAACATAAGTTAAGTGATGATGAATATACCGAATCACTAGTTCAAAACTTATTGGAGTTGGACGAATTAAAGTTAGACGTCCTAGATAGATTGCAAGTCCAAAAACGAAGAATGGCTAAATTTTATAATAAAAAAGTTATAGCCAAGTCGTTCAGTCTGGACGAACTGGTTTGGAAAACAGTACTCTCTTTGGATAGCAAAGATCCAAAGTATGACAAATGGTCGCCCAATTGGGAAGGACCATATAAAGTAAATAATGTGTTGCTTAATGGAGCCTATCATTTGGAAGATTTAGACGGCACCAAGCACATGAGATTCATTAATGGCAAATATTTAAAAAAATATGTTCCTTCTTTATGGGAAAGTGAACAAATAAAAGTATAATCAAATCACATTGAACGATAGTTGAGTTAAAAGGGTCAGAGCGAAATACGTTCAAATAAATTCCTTTATTATCAAACGTTCATTACAAAGCTGCAAAATACAAGATGCTAAATGCTCTATAAACTACAATTAAGAGCAAACTAATCTCCCGATCGATCGCCGAGTAAGAGGGTGTACTGACCTTGATCGTCATCCTGATCGCACTACTGCAAAGGCAAGCAGAGAGGTTGAGAAGCACTCTCAGCAAGCAGAAAGGAAGATGAAGCGCCCTCACATCGCCTTCCTAAATACATCGCTACAATGACGGGCAAGGAGGCTGAGAAGCACTCTCAGCAAGCAAGGTGGCTTGCAGGCGCCCTCAAAAATTATCTTCCATCATCGAACTCCTTGTAAGGAACATGGAGACGATGGGAAGAACTTTGCTGGCCAAAGAATATTTCCTATATCTCCTATACCAAAGGTGACATCAAGAAAGTTGGTAAAATGGCGGATCAGAAGATCCATTTCCATGGAAAACGAAAGTTTTGGATTGATTGTCAAAATGCCAAACAATGGCAGCAAATTGGTTTTTTGAATAAGAAAATGGAAATGAAGATGGAAAGTGTGAAGTATACGTGTATTTATAGGGAGGTGAAGGTGAAAAGATAGAATATGACGTGCATTTATAGGGGGTGAAGGTGAAAAGACAGAATATGAACAGCCACATTCGTACCTAGTAAATGGGATTAAGTGGCCCAAAGTCTTGAAAAAAAAGGGCAGTAATATCAAGAGAAAATGTGCAAAAATTTTAGCATGAAGCAGTTAAATGCCTGAGCGATTGACGATTAAAAAACAAACGTCAATAAATACACAAGAAACTAAAATAGTTATTCATTAACAATCATGGCTGCTGTTTCAATACGAAATTACAAAGAGAAAAAGTTAAGGCATTATATGTCTTAATTACAATTCGCCCCATACCAAACGAATTCTTTCCCTAAGTCTCCCCCAGTCCTCGCTCTGCCGAGAAGAAGTGATATTCAATTCAGCCACAACATCATCATCAACTTTCAGCTTCTTGTACTGCTCGACCAAAGACTTGGTTCGCTCAATTCCTTGGGACGCATTGCGTTTTTTTGGCAACCATTCTCGCCTTGCAGTCATCCATCTTTGCCTGAAGCTCCTTCATCTGTGCAGCCAAACTGGTCATCAAAGAGTCTTCAATCATGACTTCAGAAGAGATTTCTTTCAATTCGTCCTTAACTTTGTTGATCTCCAGAAGCAAAGATTCTCTTTCAGATACAGCGCGAAGATATTGAGTACTTTTGGCCTTCAGTTCAACATTTTTGGCCAGCAAGGAGAGGACCTCGGATTGTACAACTTTCAACGTCGCTTTAAAATCAGTAGAAAGATTGAGCAACGGAAGTGTCAGTACTTGCTCCAATTTCGCATTCAAATACTCAAGCTTATCCTTATGCTTGGCAGCACTAGCCTTACCGATGTCCATATCCATGAAGGACACATACTCAAATATCGACTGCTTGAGGAACTTCATATCTTTCTCTGAAGAAGCAGAATGACGACTGGCTGAAGCAGGGCGAGATGTCTTGACTTGCCCCCAGGAAGTGAACCAGTCTTGGATGGAACGCACAATTTTATCAGCATCCTGCACAGAAAGTTGCCAACATTGAAGGTTTTCACTACACTAAACAAAGTGGAGGTAAAGGTGAAGCAAAGATTACCTCATCAGCAATCTTGGAAGATGGCATATCCCCAGCCAAATCTGCCACCTGTGGCTCCACCATTCGTGAGGACTTTCCCTTATCTAAGTGAGAAGACCTTACCGCAACGGGCAGACTCATGGGAGCATCTGTAGAACTCAAAAAGCAACAAATCAAAAACCAATAGCACAAGCAAAGGTAAAGCGGTAAAAAATGAATTACGTTCTACTTCTACGTTTGGGGGGTCAACGCCCTGGGAAGAAGGTGGCTCATCCATTGGTTGTGATGAAGATTCTGGGACTGAAGATTTCTCTTTAAGGTAGTCCCTTCATCAGTTGGTTTGGACAAAGCAGCCTCAGCAGATGATGATGGAGCAGGAGCTGCCAACACCAAAGCTTTCAAAGGAGAGGCTGAACTTTTCTGAGAAATCAAAATAAACCATCAGCACATAGAAAAGTTTCAAATATGGAAATGTATGCTTGTGAGTAAACCAATTTAATTACGTTCCTCCTGACAATGAGAGGGATGTCATCATTATCATCAGCATCATCCTCCAAAATGAGAGATGCTGAGGCTGGCTGTTTGCAGCTTGGGATATTTTTAGATGCAGCAGGCTTGGCAGGAAGGGAAGTAGATGGACGAACAGACTGTTTAGCATGAGTAGAAGAGGAAGGACTCCTAATGGACAGAGGGGTGACCAAAACAGGGGAAGTGGAAGAAATGTCCGGTTGATCCAGTGAATGGAAAGCGCGATTGGGCATTAGTTGCAAACAATCTGCGCTATACTAATGGCCAGAGTTGTTCAAAAAGGGGATGGATGGCATGGCAAGGATTGAAAGGGGCTAATGAAAAATTACTCGTCAAAAGAAGATTGCGAGTATCTATAGCTTCTGCCTCTGCCTTATTAATGGTGTGGAAGCGATCTATCAAATTTCTTGAATAGCAAGGGGGAACGGGCCAAGTTTGGCCAAAACCAAGTTGGCGAGCAAAAAATTGGGGAGCATATATTTCAACCCCAGCTTTGGCATTGGTCCCAGTCAAAATATTATGAAACAACTCCCTCTCAATCAAAAACTGAATCCAAACGAGCAAAGAGGTGTTCACACTATCCAGAGTGGATGGAGGTTGCACATAATCTGGAGTCAAAAAGGGAGGAAAAGGAAAGAAGGAAGGGATTGAATTCAAAGTATAAAAGAATGAAAAAATGTCCCTTCTGGACATATTTACAGAAGTCAGGGGATCAATGGCTAGCCCATAGCAACTAGCAGAAAGGCTGGAAAAGGATAGAGCACCAAGCGATGGAAAATAGGCTCTCAACCACATTTGAGTGAACCAAAGAGGCCCACTGCCAGTGGGAGATGCACCATTCTTCAATTGGGATTGAAGAGAAGCCATGCCTCTATAGAGGGCAGCTAAAAAGAAAGAACACAAATTCAGAGGCCTACCATGCGCCAATTCGTGCGCTATGGGTAAATAGCTCATTGAGGGCTTCACTCTTGGCACACACAAAATGTATTTACAAAGCTAAATCTAAAGAAAAGCCACACGCTCAGTATGGGAAGGCTCAGCGCTCGAGTGGTTATGACAGGTTTGCAGGCTTGAATAAGACTCGGTGAGCTTTCTATCAAATTTTGGGGTGACACCAAAAATCAAAATACCAGGGAAAATGGTATCGCCCAAAGGTGGCAGATTTACTAGGGCCCCAACATCCCTTAAGGTAATGGACATGGGACCAAGAGGGAAAACAAAAGTATTATACTCAGAAGACCAAAAACTTAAAGCGATTGGAAAAAGTGCTGGGTCAAAAATAGGGGGTTGAAGAGAGATTTCTAACAAATTAGAAATCCTAGCACTATCAAAAATTGTCTTAGTAGGACCATGGTCCATAAGGCGAGCATGCTATATACGGAAAACGACATCAGATTTAAGCCAAGTGCGAATACCTCTTTCGCGAAGCGGCCTCAGCGACAAAGAGTTTAGAAACGGAGGGCCTTGAGTACAAGGGAACAGCTGACCAACCGCCGCTTGTTCGATGGCCTCGGCGTTGTTGAATGAAGGACCTAGATAGAACTCATTGAGTTCGACATTAGCTAGTGCAAGGAAGTTCGGAGTTATATTTGGCGGAGTGAGGAGTTTCTGGAAGTCTTCGAAACTGAAGGAGTCATCAGATTGAGATTGTGAAGCAGCCATTAGGAACGAAATAGAGTTTGTCGAAGTTTGCTTAAGAAACATAGCAGAGAAGCAAGAAGATGAACATTAATATTGCGAGAGAGAAGCGCGAAACAATGAGGCGTGATTTAGTCGTGCAATGAAATGACGTGTATTTAGGGGTTATAAGGATTTGCAAACGTCGCACCTTTTCAGGCTATGGAAGAAAGCAATAATTGAAATTCTTGGGAATTTCAAATGTTGCTGGGAAACACAAAGTGAATATGGCAAAAATTAATAATTGGTATTAATTCTGCCATATTGGGGGTAATTGTTGAGACACAAAAAGTTCAGCCCAAATCGAATAGCCCAAGGAATGAAGCCCAATTGGAGGATCCCCAAATCAGATAGCCCAAAGAACGGCCCAATTAGGCAATTCAGGATAAAGGCCCAAATATGGAAGCCCATGAGCGCGGTAATACCATCGTCCAAACTTGCAAGTCGCCAAGATTTGAGCGAATGGATTGTCATGCAGTCGCCCAGAGCTGTGACCCTGTTCTCGCCCAAACCTTCGAGTCGCCCAGGATCTTAGCAAATATAAGATGTTATGGTTACCCAAAAGTGCAGTTAATGAAGCAGTTATTGAGTAGCCCTATCACGTTCCACGATTCAAGAAATTCAATTGAAAATGTTAAACGACAGAAAGTAATGACAGCAGTTAGAGAAGGCAGTTCCATGACAAGTTGACCACTACGAAAAAAGTGGGCAGTTATAGAACGATCAAGCAATTTTTAAGTGGTTGATCACGAAGAGATCATCTAGGGAGTATAAAAGGAAGAAAAGACATAGAGCAAAGCACCCCGAATCAAACACTCTCAAACAGAAAATATGTAACTTTCAATTTCTTAGTTTAGATTTAAACACTTCTTTTCAGTAACTCGTGTGCTTGCGCCCCTTGGAGGCATTCTGTTTTATTTTTCCAATTGTAAAGTCATCGCTAATAAAAACACCCATTTTTGGGACTTTGTCTCAAGAGGTTTGTCCCTTACACAATCGTCTGATCTCTTTTTAATTGTTAGCGACTAACCCGCGCGAAACAATTATATTCACCAATAGAATTTAGGGTCTGTTTGATTGTAAAAATGAAATTTGCTTAGAAAGAAAACAAATTTGAGGGAATTTAATTGCATAAAAATTGTTTGACTGAGAATTGTCAATTAATAGTGTTTGATTGATATAATTTTTCACCTGATAAATGTTGAAATAAAAGTATTTTTTGGTATTCGTTTGATTTTGTTTTTCATGAAAATTGTCAATTTAATGGATATCCTCTTTTACAATTATTCCTGAAACTTGTTTTTTCAGGAAAAAAAATCAAAAATCATCTATCTTTTGGTATTTGTTTGATTTTGTTTTATATGAAAAATTGTCAATTTAAGGGATATCTTTTTTTACAATTGCTCCTAGAATTTGTTTCAATTGCCAAAAAATGGAAAAACCTGTAAATTTGGTGGGAATTGCTTTTCCTCAAAAAGCTAGAAAAAGATAATGTGGCAAGGGTTTGGAGAAAATCATTTCCATGAAAAAATTCTAACATCAAACATGGAATGAAATTTAATTTCCATTTTTCATGGAAAAGAATGGCATATCAAACAGAGCCTTAGCCCCCGTTTGTCTCCCATTAATTTCTATTCAATTATATTCTATTTTTTACTCTCCTATTTTCAACTACACAATTTTTCATAAAATAAAATTGTACGTAATCAAAAACTTTTCTTTGTTTTTCAGCCACTCATTTTTAAAAAAAATCATTCTACTCATTTTCATTTAAAAAAATGGGGCCAAACGGGAGGTTAATTATTTAAGTTGGTCAAGAATCATACTTGTTCAATTAGTGGGTTGGAAAATGTCTCAATCATACATTATAAATGCTTGCGTGGTGGAGGTGTCAGTGGGTTGAGGGGTACCATTATGTGACACCAAAGGAAAGTTCAAAAGGTGGAATAAATTCATAAATCTTTGGATTATAAATTATGCACATAAAGCCCTTTTCGTGTGTGTGTACAAGTACTTAATATTTCTTCAATAAATTCGTAAAGATGTAATTAAAGTAGGGGTGATCATAATTTCTGAGACAAATCTAAGTCTTTATGCACATTTTCTTTATTTTTGATACCAAATATGCCTCGTACTTTTAGCTCAAAAATGAAAAATTGGAAACTGTACGTATATATTTACATATGTAGTCTATGTTTATTGACTAATTGACGCGCTATTTACAAAGTCAACGGTTTGTGTATTATATTAACTTATTATAGTCTTTTAATAATCTTATTAATTAACCTTTCATCGGTTCAATCGCTGGATCATCTTATAATATGAAACTGGTGATGTAGATATTATTAAGAGAATTCAAATCAATTTGTTTTAGTCATATATTAATTAAAGAAATTTTAAAAGACAGACAGACGGCCAATTTGGGCTTTTTCCTTCAATTATTGCAGCTTGCCTGTTCAAAGAGGAAAATGAAGGCCATTAATCAGCAGCGAGTAGTCAACAAATTGGCGTTAAATACGCGTAGCTTTCCACATTATAAAGGACCTCAAATTCTCTCTCCCATTTCATCTTTTGTACTCTATTCAATCTTAGGACGGTGCAACCTTAAAATAAACAAACACATTCATATTATTAGTATTAGTATTAGTTGAAGAAAATCAGAAAGAGGGAAGCCATGGAAACAGCTGGTGATGCTGCTGCAGTTCAGTGCAAGCGTAGCCTCGGCCAGGGGAATACTAGTTCCTCCTCTTTCCGCCTCCGCAGCCCGAGTCTCAACAAGGTCCGTCTACGTCGAATCTTTGATATGTTCGACAAAAATAATGATGGCATGATCACTCTTGATGAGCTCAGCCAGGCTCTCGGCCTACTTGGCCTGAACGCCGATATGGCCGAACTAGATTCGATGATCCAATCACATATTCAACCTGGAAACACTGGCCTTACGTACAAAGATTTCGAGGATCTACACGTGTCGTTGAACAAAGTGTTTTTCGGATTGGACGAGGTTGTTGACGAGGAAGCACAGGATGAGTCTGATTTGTCCGAGGCGTTTAAGGTTTTCGATGAGGACAGGGACGGATACATTTCGGCCCGGGAATTGCAAGTGGTGTTAGGCAAGTTAGGATTGCAGGAAGGTGGAGAAATCGACAGAGTCCAGCAGATGATTTCTTCAGTCGATAGCAACCACGATGGACGCGTGGATTTCTTCGAATTCAAGAACATGATGCGTTGTGTTATTGTCCCTTCTTCTTGAATTTGAAATCTCCTTCTCCATCATTTCGATTTTCATTTTTTTTTATGTTTTTCTACCATTTCTAAATCTCGTCTTCTTCGTTATAGAAAGCACTTATGATTTGTTCGGGAACGTGATTATACATTATCGAACAAATCCCAGTATTTTGTACTGTCTAAGTATATTATTATCTTATTTTTATTGCATCTAACGCAATAGAAATTCTTCTTCTTGTTCAAAGGGCACTCTTGTATATTCTACAAGTAAATACATTTGCACCGACGAATCGAATGTATAATGCAAACAAAAACGTATCTTGGGAAAAACGGGGGAACTAGTTTAGATTGAAAAAATTTAAAAGCCAAAGAAATCCCAGACTCCGATAACTCTTACAGCATCTCCAACCGTGGTATAAAATTGGGTGTAAATTGATATCTTCAAAATCACTTTTGCATCCTCAATTGCATCTTGATGTGGATTTAAATTCAGATTTTGCTTCAATAAGAAGATTTAAATCCACTTTTTGTCTCTTGTGAGTTTTAGATTTATATCTTTTTTTCACCTATTTTGTTGAAAAATGTAATTAGCATTTCATTTGAATCTCTCCTGGAGAAGTTTCCGGCCATTTTGAAGATCTAAATCATAATTTAGATCTATTTTACACCACGCCTGAAAATGCCCTTATGAAAACAAAACACAACTTAGGAAAATGACCGAGAAACTGAGCCATGTTGTTGTTCTCAGTAGACTGATAAATCCACTGGTTTTAAGACAATCTTAATAATAATTTTCCCTATCAAATGTTTGGACATATTAAGAAATCGTGCAACAACATACGATATCATAGAAACAAAGACAGAGAGTTCGTTTTTTAAGTACAAGTTCAACAAAATACTATTCAAAATATTGTCCAAAAAGTTAGTCGGAATTCTGGAATGTAGATGGTCTAATTCAGTGACCTCAAATTTTACGAGTTTTTGACTTGACAAAGCTACATGATCTGACGTTCTGGTTTTTCCCGTGGAATACAAGAAGAGTTGCTGGGCTTTCCTACCTCATCTAATCGGGATAATTCTAGAATTTGATTTTTCGACAGTCGGCAGGTAAAGGAACTTTTTCTTGATCATTCTTTGTTGTTTGTGATATTACAGCTAAAGGGAGAAAAGTCTGTAATGAACTTACGGCTCGTTTGGTTTGTGTTATAATTTTCAATTTTTTTTTATTTTTTTTGAGTGTTTATTTTAAGATTGTTGAATATGTGTTTAATTTGTCATTCTAAAAAATTATTTCTCAAAAAAAAAAAAAAAATCAGGAGAACAAGTTTGGTTTGGATTTTGAGAAATTATTTTATTTTATTAATTTGACTTTCTTGTAAAATAGAACAATTTTATACTAATATATACATTTTAAGGTTGATGAATATTATAATAACTTTTCTCGCTATAAAAGTAAATTACAAACAAAAAATAAATTGAGTTGACAAAGATAGGAAATAGAAAAACAAAAATTAATGACGTGGATTGAGAAGTTTTACCCCTTTTTCATTTGAACACTTATTTCACGTGTTTTTGTGTTTTCGTTAAAAACACTGACAATGTCAAAAAGATATTTTGAATTTTATGTTATAAATTTAACCTTATTTTCTTACATCTTTAAAAATATCAAATCAAACAAACTTTTTGTTGACACACAAAAAGTTCAGTCCAAGTCGAATAGTTCAAGGAATTAAGTCCAATTGAAAGATCTTCAAAATCAAATAGCGCAAAGAACAACCCAGTAAGGCAATGCAGAATAAAGGTCCAAATAAGGAAGCCCGTGAATGCGGAAATACCATCGCCCAAAGTTGCAAGTCGCCCAAGATTTGAGCGAATGAATCGTCATGCAGTCGCCCAGAGCTGTGACTCCGCTCTCGTCCAAATATTCAAGTCGCCCAATATCTTAGCAAATATAAGAAGTTATGGTTATCCAAAAGTGCAGTTAATGAAGCAGTTATTGGGTAATTCTATCATGTTCCACGGTTCAAGGAATTCAATTGAAGACGATTGAACAACAAAAGTAGTGACAACAGTTAGAGAAGGCAGTTCCATGATAAGTTGGCCACTACGAGGAAAGTGGGCAGTTATAGAGCGATCAAGCAGTTGATTACAAAGAAATCACCCAAAGAGTATAAAAGGAAGAAAAGACATAGAGCAAAGGACCCCGAATCAAACACTCTCAAACAGAGAATATGTAACTTTCAATTTTTTAGTTTAGATTTAAACACTTCTTTTACAATAACTCGTGTGCTTGCGCCCCTTGGAGACATTCTGTTTTTACTTTTCGATTATAAAGTCATCGCCAATAAAAACGTCCATTTTTGGGACTTTGTCTCAAGAGGTTTATCCCTTACTCAATCCTCTGATCCCTTTTTAATTGTTAGCGACTAATCCGTGCGAAACACTTTTAAACGTTTTACAAAATTGAAAATGGGAACATTGCGTATATAAGATGGTTGTAAAATACAATTTCAAGATTAAGAAATTAGTTTTATTATTTCAAAAATCAGGTCTTAATTAAAATTTTATTTATTAAATAATTAATTACAAAATATTTCATTAATTAAATATATTAAGGTCACTGTATCATAGAATTTATGGTAATGGTTATGTATTAGTCACAATTACTGACGTTGCATTCATAAATCACAAAGTTTATATGTTACAATTTATTTTTCGATCACAAATTATCACATTAATAGGTTATATATAATTTGTCGATCACGAATTATCAAATTAATAGGTCGCGTATTATTTTTCAACCATGGATTACAAATTTTATAAGTTACAACTTATTTCATAATCACAAATTATCAAAATAATTTATCACAAGTTATTTTTCAATCACAAATTATTAATTTAGTTGGTCCAAACTCTACAAATTGTGAATTACAGTTATAAATTTAGTCGCAGTCTCACATTTTTAGGTCACACGCTATATTATTTATTAGTTACACATTAGAAATCAACTAAGAGCCTGTTTGGAAGTGATTTTGAAAATTGATTTTTTGACCGTTAAGAGAAAAGTGGGGTCCACATATGAGAGAAGAAGTCAAATATGATGACTTGAATTGTGAAATAACGGTCAAAAAATCAATTTTTTGCGGCAAAAAATTGCTCCCAAACAAGCTATAAATAATTGGTCACAAGACACTCTTCCCACCACCACCAACAAGACCCATCCCAAAACCACTATCGTAGCCTGAGCCATTGCCAAAACCATTCTCACCTCCTCCTCCATTGCCCCTTCCACCACCACTCCCGTATCCAGAGCCACTGCCATTGCCAGAAACAATATCGGACCCAGTGCCACCTCCGCCTCCTCCATTTCCTCATCTACCTAACCTATATTCTTAACCGTAGCCCAAAACTAGATATAAAATCATAACAGCACCACTACCAACTGCAAACACCACAAACAAAATCACTACACAACCAGGTCCAAAATTAGAGTCGTTGTTGCAGTACGTAGTCACGTCACGATTGTAGAGCACGGAGCTGTGTGTAAGGCTCTACGACAGCGTAGTTGTCGTTGTGCGAGTCTGAGGAGCAGCAACGTTACTGTGCCGCTCGGTGGAGTATTCTGACAGCATTGTTCCATGTCTGAGGAAGAAAAAGATAGAGAGAATGAGAGGAGAAACGGGAAATAATCGGGGTTTGAAGTGAAATTTGATGAGGTAGAATAGGGTGAATAGGTAGATTAAATTAGTTTTATAATGTTATTTATTAATACTGAAAATTTGAATTATCACCTGAGTTTTGGACAAAAAAAATTTTCAAACGAGATTTTTGAATTGAAAGGTTAAAAAATCTGCTTGGGTGTAATTTTCACATTGAACATTGAAAATTGACATCAACTTGGATCCAAATATTTACTCGACTTTGTGCACAAATCCAAACTGGTAGCCCATAATTTTTTAGAAAAAATTCATATCTACCTTACAAATATAAAGTTATTCATTAAATACTATTACATATATTTTTTAATAAAAAATACTACTTATTATCATATTAACACCAATATTACCTTTGGTTTCTGTAATTGAAATCATCCAGCAAAATCAATATGTATGGCATTAAATCCAATGGCTAGAAATATGGAAATTCAAATTCGAGTTGAGGTTTCTTGTTATGTTGCTATTCTCTTATCGATTTCTGTTATAGATAATCGTCGATTCTTTTGTTCACGTTTCAGAAATTCATCTTTTAGCTAGTGACATTCATTCTTTATTACGGGCTGAGATATCTTGCGGATCCTTGTCATCTCTAGTTACAGGTAACATTTTCATCACATAATTTATAGGGATAATTGTAGCAGAAGCCTGAAACCTTTAAAACACTAAAAGACTTTTCTCAACCTTTGATTTATTGCAGCCATCACCTTATCCTTTTCAAACGTTACATCTGACGTCTTTTTGGACGACTTTCATCCAAAATTCCGTCATTGACCAAAAAAATCATTTTGACCACATTTTAACAATTTTTAAAGGGGCAAAATGGTAACTTTGTATTAAACTCAAAAATTAAAAAAAATTAAAAATAAAATTGGTCTTCTTCCTTAACCCACCTCATCCCACAATAAACCCTAACCCAAAATCATTTTACTCGTCTCTCACCATCGGCACCAAAGCAAATCACCAACATCCACCACACACACACCATAATTGTAACCGCCGCCACCATCAGCACTCAATTCATTTTTCCAATAAATAAATAATAAATAAAAAATTGGCTAAAAATCCGCTAAAAAACCCATCTCTGACGACATCCACGGTCGCGCACGAACAGCAGGGTCCCCATTTCAGACTCAAAGTTTGGCACCCTTCTTGTGTGAACGAACAACAGGGTCCCCATTTTGGTTGTGGGTGGGGGTGGATTAAGGAAGTGGACCAATTTTATTTTTCCTTTTTTTATTTTGCTTTTAATGTAAAGTTACCATTTTACCCTTTAAAAATTGTTAAAATATAGTCAAAATCATTTTTCTGGTCAACTGACTAAATTTTGGATGAAAATCGTCCAAAAGGGCTTCAAATACAACGTTTGAAAAGATTAAAAGTGACGGGTACAACAAATCAAAGGTTTGGAAAAAGTCTGCTAATATTTCAAAGGTTTGGAACTTTTGCTACAATTATCCCTAATTTTTATCTAAACATTCTCCGTCGTGTTTTTCAATTCTGGATTTGCAATCTTTAGCTTGTGAATTTGACGTGCGCTAATGGTAGATGTTGATAGATGTTAGATCCACCACCAATGCTAACTATGAGTTTTTAATAATTATGTGCCAAAATCAATTGCTTACGGAAGATATCATTCAATGTGCCCAAAATAATTACTTTGTGCTTTATCATATGTGATATTGAGATCGATTAAAAAATATCCGTGATTATATTTTTTTGGTTCATAGAGTGGCTTTAGCCGTGTTCTATCCTACATAGAGGGGTCTTGATGGGACATTGGTCTTGACCGTGCATAAATAATTCACAAAGTGGCCTTAGCCACACTTTAGAATTGATTATCAGATGTCTTTGAGATCCGCTTTTATTCATCGGGGGGGGGCCCAAAGACTCGTAGCAAAAGTGTTTAACACCAATGGGCGAATTACATATTTCTGTAAGAGAATACATTTTTTGTGAATTACATGTAATGTGATGAGATGATGATATAGATTTGAATTGGTGATTATATCATGACTATGAAATGATATTTCTCAACATCACGAGGTATCACATATTATTATTGTTGTTGTTGTTGTTGTTATTATTATTATTATTACATTGTGAACTATTAAATGATGTAAACTTTATTTTCGATGAGATTATATAAATGAGAAAGTATAATTATTTTTGAAATTCTCCACTCACTAAACTATCAACTTATATATTTTTCACAATTTTCCTTATAGGTAGCAATTGGTTTTTGAGAGCTTGAGGAGCCCGATAATTTAGAGTCATAGCCACACAACATATTGTGTTATATGATTCATTTTAATAAAACATGAAGTAATTAGTTTAGGCCCATTGTATGATATTTTTCTTAAGCAATTGATTTTGGCACATAATTACTAGTAACTCATAGTCAGCTTTGATGGTAGATCTAGCATCTAGTCAGCATTTATCATCAGTGCACGTCATGTTTCAGGTCTATAGGGTGATTCGGGACTAGTTATGTCAAAATTTATATATCTGTAAGCATATATTCATTTTAGCTTGATATTATTTATAATCACCTTCAATTTCAATAATCAATATACATATCACCCATTCTCTATAATTCTATAAGAATCTATTTGTTATAATTCTCAACATAATAACAAATGGGAGATCAAATTTCACAATTTCAATTTTATGTTTCTCGATAAAGATTTTGTACAATGATTATCTGTTTGTCACAACATTACATATGCATTTTTAACTCAGTATTGGAAACTTAACATGTTCAATCTTATACACCTGCTTATTGTTTGATTTTGTATGGACGTGGTTTTAATTTACACAAATCTATATGTGCGGTAATGGGGTCGCTAAATTGTATCCATTACATACAATGCTATAACTTTTGGGCTTCTCATTCCAATTAACGTAGCTCCCGTTTGGTTTCCATTAATTTTCATTTTATTACATTTCATTTTTTTTCTCCATATTTTCAATCACACAATCTTACATAAAATAATATTACTCATAAACCAAAAACTTTTTCTTTTTTCTCAACCACTCATTTTTTCAAATAAAAAAAAAGAAAAATTATTTCACCCATTTTCATTTCTACAAAATGGAGCCAAACGATTTTATAATTCTTTGCATCAACAGGGATATAAGCCCACCAAACGGTGGAACCTATTAAAAGTAAATAAAGCCAAAGAAGTCTGTTATCCACCACATAAGAATGATTCAGAATTTCGGATTACGACACATGTGGAAATAAGGACCCCCCCCCCCCCCCCCCCCCCAAAAAAAAC
>NW_019240831.1:5600-51783 GCF_002742605.1 Olea europaea var. sylvestris | reverse complement strand
CTACACCTAAATCAGCAGTTAGACCTTATTTGGGAATGCCATTTCCCATTAATTTAATGAATAGTACATCTTCTAAGGTTTCGACGATGAACGGGTTTGTCGCAAGCATGGATATAATAGAATTCCGACATGAAGAAGATGAAACTGTCAAGGACCATGTTGGAGATTCAAAGCCTAGTGACTACATTGTTATAGAGGATCAGGTTTTCAGTGACAAGAAGGCAATGAAGAAGACAGTTGCGTTATATGCCATACACAAATGCTTCCATTATAGGCTGCACATGTCCGACAAACGTGAGCATGAGCTGACATGTCGAGTTGAAGATTGGAAATGGAAATTTGGACAGACAATTTGGTGGGACCTTTGGGAAAGGCAACCCCCATTTTTCTTTAGGAGATATAGAAGGCCTCGTTGAGAGTAGGGAACAATGATTTGCTTCAATGTATTTCGCATCAGCAACATCCAACCCACGCTCAACATAATAAAATTCAGTGTCATGAAACTCATCCAATATGCTAATTAGCATTGCATCCAATTTCTCGAGGGCTGGAAGATTCACATTATACCATATCGTTGTTCAGCCATCCTGCAACCTGGAAATTCTTACACTGATGGAATGAGCTCCACACTGGAATCACTCACACATAAAAGCCAATCTATCTCTCGTTGCCACATCAACTCTCTGATGAATCATTCATACAACTCAGGAATCCGAATATGTTGAGATTTTAGTGCTCGATATGAACTGTATTCATATTATCTATAATTTTAATTTAACTTTTGAAATAATTTGGTTATGATTGCATGCTTACCAAGCCATCCTGGTAAGCTCCTCCTGTTCTATTATTATTCTTGACTTGACTTATTATTATAAAAACGACTCACTTCTTAGCTGTAAGTTGTTAGTATACATTCTTCCTCAAGAATAGGCATAAATCTGTAAAGTCTGTTAATTTGATGTGTGTATGTATACTCTTGAAATCAACGAAGTGGATGAGCGATTCTTCTCCCAATTTACCATTGTTTATATGGTATCAAAGCAACACCTTCTTCTCTCCTATTAATCCTCTCCTTTTTTTTTTCTCCAATCACTGTGATCACTACAAATGACCCAAATAATTCAACCAATACACTTCATCCAATTGCTCATGTTCATTCCACAACGTTCAACACCAATTAGTTTCATCTCATCACCATCAACATTTCTGCACAAGCTCCCCTTAAAACTCACCTCCAACAATTATGTTTTATAGAATCTAAAGTCTAAAACACTCTTTATTGGTTATGATCTTCTTGGATATATTGATGGCTCCAATCCTTGTCCACCAAAGACTTTGATTGCAAATGATACTACAACATTGAATCCAGCTCACAACATGTGGCTTCGCCAAGATCAATTGAATCTCAACGCTCTCATTGTATCTCTCTCTCCTACGATCATCCCATTTATTGCTAGAGCGAAAACATCTCAAGAGGCATGGTTTATTCTTGCCAATGTCAGACGGTGATTTTTGTATGTATATTCAGAGGCAGATTACAGGGAATATATAAACATACAGAGAGATTATAGGCAGGCTATTTCAAGTCTTTACAAGATCTATTGCTACAATCAAGTTTGACCCTTGAATATAGGAATCCTTACAGCTAATGTTTCTGTATCTTGCTCCTCTAATGACTCCCGCCAACACTCCCCCTCAAGTTGATGTATAGATGTCTCTAATGCCCAACTTGTCGAGGGAGTCATAGAAGTTTTTACTCGAAACTGCCTTCGTGAGAATGTCTGCCAACTGGTCCTTTGATTTAACAAATGGAAACTGAATAGTCTTGTCTTCTAAGTTCTGCTTGATGAAGTGTCGATCCACCTCTACATGCTTGGTAAGATCGTGTTGGACTGGATTATGGGATATATCAATTGCCGCCTTGCTGTCACAGAATAAACTCATTGTTGAGTTAGGAGCAAAGCCCATCTCTGTCAGCAACCTTCTTAGCCAAAGAAGCTCACATAATCCTTTTGCCATTCCTCGAAACTCAGCTTCGGCGCTCAACAGTGCAACTACCTTCTGCTTTTTGCTCCTCCAAGTAACTAAGTTGCCTCCCACGAATGTAAAATAGCCTGAAGTAGATTTCCTATCCGAGAGGTTTCCGGCCCAGTCCACGTCAGTGTATCCTTCAATATTCAGGTGATTGTTTTTGGAGAATAATAATCCCTTTCCCGGTGATGACTTTAGATAGCGAAGAATCCGGGTCATTGCACTCATATGATCTTCACTAGGGCAGTGCATAAATTGGCTAACCACACTTATAGCGTATGCAATGTCTGGACGTGTATGTGATAAGTATATAAGCTTGCCAACAAGTTTTTGGTATCTGCCTTTATCAGTGGGCGCTTGATCTATATATTTCCCAAGTTTATGGTTTTGGACAATAGGAGTATCTGTGGGTTTGCACTCCAACATTCCTACTTCTGATAACAAATCTAGCACGTATTTCCGTTGGGAGAGAAAAATGCCCTTGTTCGATCTCGCCACTTCTATTCCCAGAAAATACTTTAAGTCCCCCTAGGTTCTTCATTTCAAATTCAGTAGCTAACAGCCCTTGTAGCCTAGATATTTCCTCTGCATCATCTCTCGTGAGTATCATATCATCCAAGTAAATAATTAGGGCCGTTATCTTGCTTTCTCGGTGCTTCAAGAAGAGAGTATGATCAGCATTGCTTTGATGATAACCATATTTTCTCATGGCTGAACTGAAACGTCCAAACCATGCCCGGGGTGACTGTTTCAACCCATATATTGCTCGCTTCAATTTACACACCATCTTGGTGTTGGAGGGTGTTGTAAATCCAGGTGGAATGTCCATATAGACCTCTTCTTCAAGGTCTCCATGAAGGAAGGCATTCTTCACATCAAATTGATGTAGTGGCCAGTCCTTATTTGCTGCAAGTGACAATAAAACTCTTACAGTGTTAAATTTTGCCACTGGTGAGAAAGTTTCCAGGTAATCTATACCGTATGTTTGGATGAAATCCTTTACTACGAGCTTTGCCTTATACCGATCAATAGAACCATCAACTTTAAATTTTATAGAGAACACCCACTTGCATCCCACGATCTTTTTCTCTCCTGGCAATGGGACTAACTTCCAGGTGTTGTTTTTTTGTAGAGCCTCCAGTTCTTCTTGTATTGCTCGTGCCCACTTGGAATCAGATAGAGCTTCTTCAACACTCTTGGGGATGTGACACGAGGATAGTGTTCGAGTGAAGGTTTTAAGAGGCTCGGATAGACTTTGAGTAGACACGTAATTTGCAATTGGATACTTGGCTCTTCTTTCTTCGTCATCCGGAGAGTATCTATTTGGCGGTTCCCCCTGTTGTGTCTGAAAGGCAAAGCATAACTAGCAATAGAAGTATCTAGGACATTAGTATATGAGGGTGCTATAGAAGTATTTACCTCAGGTATACTCTCAGAGATAGGGTCTTCAGGTACTAAGGGGTAAGGGACCTCTGCATTTGCATCATTTTCAGATCTTCCAGTTTCAGGTTCTTCAAGTTCTGATCTTACCTCATTATTTCCATTATTTTCATTTTCAGGGGTTATATTTTGCTGACTATCTTGTTGGTTAGTGGTATCTTGTAATTTATTTTCGCCATTCTCAGTTTCAGGTTTCCTTTCTGGAGCTCTTATCCAATTTGGCTCTTCAACATGTGTCTCCCTCTGAAGAGTAAAATTGGATAACAAGGATGGATAAAAAGTTTCAGACTCAAGAAAGGTGACATCCATGGTGATGTAGGCACGATGATTGGCAGGATCATAACAACGATACCCTTTCTTATGGAGCCCATAACTTAAGAACAAACACCGAACTACACAAGGATCTAATTTGGTGCGCTGATTCTTGTGAAGATGCACAAAAGCAACGCACCCAAAGACTCTAGGGTGCAACATCAGTATTGTAGGTAAAATAAAATGACTGGAGAGGACCTGTAGATGAGTCTTAAAGTGGAGCACTTTTGAAGGCATTCGGTTAAGTAAATATACTGCAGTAGAGACAGCATCTCCCCAATGGTGGCTTGGCACTTGTGCTCCAAGAAGTAAGGCCCGAGCGGTTTCTAGTTTACGGCGATTTTTCCTTTCAGTGATGCCATTTTTTTTGGGGTGTTTGAGAGCACGATGTCTCATGGAGGAGACCATGCTGTCTGAAGTATGCTTGAAAATGGTTGTTAATGAATTCTTTGCAGTTATCAGATCGAAGAATCTGAACCTTTTCCGAGAATTGAGTCTGAATCATCACATGAAAGGCTTGAAAAACTTTGAACACTTCATCCTTGCTCTTTAATTGGTATAGCCAAGTCATGCGTGTGCAATCGTCAACAAAGATCACAAACCAACAATGGCCAGCAAAAGTACGTACCGGGGAAGGCCCCCACACATCAGAATGAATTAAGGCAAAAGGCGTATTGCATTTATTCAAACTAACAGGATAGGAAACTCTATGACTTTTAGCCATGATACAAATATCACACTTAAAGTCTACAGGTTGCAAACTAGAAAATAAATTAGGAAATAAATGTCATAGATAGCCAAAAGATGGATGCCCAAACGCTGATGCCACAACCAAATCTGCCTCTCCTTGCTACTGATCTGATGGTGCACATGATTTGCTATGCCCAGGCTGAAGTCATCCAAATAATATAGTCCCCCCTTCTTAGTACCACGCCCAACAATCTCCTTGCTGAGAGTATCTTGAAGAAGAC
This sequence comes from Olea europaea var. sylvestris, assembly GCF_002742605.1. Lineage (NCBI taxonomy): Eukaryota > Viridiplantae > Streptophyta > Magnoliopsida > Lamiales > Oleaceae > Olea > Olea europaea. The sequence continues at coordinate 47,029 of NW_019240831.1, read as the reverse complement.
AGAAAGTAGGATACATTAGTACTGTACAGTTAAGTTCCTCTATAATTTGACTCACGGACATTAGCTTATTAGAGAGGGAAGGAACAAGTAATGTATGAGACAAAGATAGAGAGGGTGAAAGGGGCACGGTTCCAGCCCTTGTGACTGGATATTTAATCCCATTAGCATTTGCAATGCATGCTCTCCTTGGTTGTGTTATATGAGAAAAGTCTTTTGGATCAAATGTCATGTGATCCGTAGCCCCAGAGTCGATAATCCAAGCACCTTTTTCCTGGGATTTAGAGCTATAGAGCACTTGGCCGCATTTACCTTGATCAGTATTGGAGATGGAGGAATCTGTCATAGGAACAAGGGACAATTTGGACTCCACATTAGCTATTGCCGCTCTACCAGTGCTTTCCTCATTTACTAGTGTGTCTCGTTTCTTCTTGGCTTGTAATTCATGCCACCAATTGGGATATCCATGTAGTTTAAAGCATGTATCTCGAGTATGCTTCATCCCACTACAGTGTGTGCATTTACTTCCATCAGATTGACTCTTGGACTTTGAGGATGAGTTGGATCTTCCACCGTTCATGATCCAGATTTCACTAAGGTTTGTGACTGGCCGGACTTCATTCCCTTGACAGCCATAACTGCACCATTGGCAGCTACTTCTACTCTCGAGGCCATCACGGATTGTCTGACATCTTCTCTTTGAACGTGAGCATATATGCCTGTTCAACTGTAGGAAAAGGTTTTAGCCTCAAAACATCACTTCGAACGTTATATATGATAAAGTTATATGATTAAATTAGTTGTGTCTAATACTTATCTCTTTATCTATTCTGTTACAAGAATCTTAGGAATTTGTGGTGAGAGAGGAGTCTGCTTTCCTCTGCTATATATATGTAACACTAACTGTACAGAATAATCATTCGTTCAAGAATACATACAAAGGCTGCTTGTTTCTCCTATTTTCCTTTCTTGGTATCAGAGCAGGAAGAGCTCACAGCTCAAATGGCTTCCCCTCAACTCTCCTCTACCACTACCAGTCCATCTTCTACCACAAATGAAGCCTCGAATCTTCCCAATCAGCCTATAAACCCAGCGAATCAACTAGCCACAGTTCGATTGACTGATGGAAATTATCTCCTTTGGAAACAACAGCTAGAAGCTGGAATTCGTGGTCTCAGCCTTGAGAATTTTATTTATGGATCAGTAACCTCTCCATCCAAAATCTTGCCATCAGAAAATGACCTTCCAGGATCTCTAAATCCTGAGTATATTCGCTTTCAACGACAGGATTCGTTGATCTTCTCGTATCTTCTTGCTACCATGGATGAGAGTATTCAAGCTCAAATGGTGGGATGTCACTTATTAGCAGATGTTTGGAAAGCTGTTGCTACCTTGTTTGGCTCCAGATCTAAAGCCAAAATAATGCAATATAAATTGCAGCTACAAACCTTGAAAAAATGAGGTCTTGCAATGAAAGAGTACCTGTCCAAGATGAAAGCTGCAGCAGATACACTTTCTTCAGCAGGATATTCAATTTCAGAGGAAGATAAGATTCTTTACATCCTTGCAGGTGTTGGACTTGAGTACGATTCAGTAGTGGTCAATGTCACCAGTCGTCCAGAACCGTTCACCTTGGATGAGGTAAGAGCATTACTTCAAGCACATGAAGTTCGTCTTGAGCAATTCCATGGTAGTACTGAGTCATCTACTCCCTCTGTCAACTTGACTTTCCAACAACGCAAATCACACAGTGGAGGACCTAGTTATAGCTCTCAGCCCTCTTTTCATCCAAACTTTTCACCAGCTCAAGGAAATCGTGGTAGAGGTCGCGGTAACAGAGGAGGCAGGTCTTGGAATGGTGGAAATAGACCTCAGTGCCAACTTTGTGGTAAATATGGTCATACAGTTCACAAGTGTTACTTCAGGTTCGATTCCAACTTCTCTGGCTATAGTTCAAATATGAATTCTAGCAGTCAGCACCCTTCACGGCAGCAACAATCAGAAAACTCTCCAATTGCAGCTGTTGCCTCTACTCCAGAACCATTCACTGACACAAATTGGTACCCAGATTCAGGGGCAACCAACCATGTCACTAATGACTTGAGTAATCTCAGCTTTGGGACAGAATATTCGGGTGATAGCAAGATTTATATGGATAACGGTACAGGTTTACCAATTTCTCACACTGGCACTTCTCTCTTTTAATCCTCTTCTCCAAATAAACTCTTTACACTTCGAAATATGCTCCATGTTCCTCAGATTACAAAAAACTTGATTAGTGTCAGTCAGTTTACTAAAGATAATCATGTTTCTATTGAATTTAATCCTCTGTCTTGTTTTGTGAAGGACCTAGCAACCGGAGTCAAGCTTCTTCAAGGGAATCTACATAATGGGCTTTACCGTTTTGAGATGGTTCTTGCTGCTCTCTCTGCATCTTCTCATCAGCCATCATCTTTTCCATTGGCCCTTCCAGTTTCACAATTTCCAGTTGCTTGTTCGTCTTCCCGTAGTAATAATAGTACTGCTTCTAGATCTGAACCTGTCACTAGGAATGAGTCTGTTTTAGATTATTGGCACAAGAAACTTGGCCATCCTGCTATCCCTATTGTCAAGAAAATTTTACTACAAAGAAATGTTTCTTTACCTATTAATGACAGATTCAATTTTTGTTCAGCTTGTCAACTTGGAAAAAGTCATCGTTTGCCCTTTTCTAAGTCTGAAATTGTGTATAAAGAACCATTGCATTTAATTCATTCTGATCTATGGTGTGGTTCCCACGTTCTTTCACATAATGGCAATCGTTACTATGTTAGTTTTATTGATGCTGCAACTCGATATAGTTGGATTTATTTCCTTAAGTCTAAATCAGATGTCTATCAAGCCTTTGTTAATTTCAAATTCAAAGTTGAATTGTTGCTCAACAAGAAAATTAAAATTGTACAATCCGACTGGGGTGGTGAATTTCAGGCCTTGACTAAATTTTTTCTTGATCATGGTATATCTCATCGTGTTTCTTGTCCTTACACTTCTCCTCAAAATGGAGTCGCCGAACGCAAACATCGTCATATTGTTGAAACTGCCTTAACCCTCTTAGCCCAAGCCTTGCTACCTTATAAATTCTGGGAAGATGCATGTGAGACAGCAGTTTACCTTATCAACCGGCTTCCTATGCCTACTCTTTATGATCAGACACCTTTGGAAAGGCTTTTTCATATCCATCCTAACTATGATTTTCTTAAAGTTTTTGGATGTCAATGTTTCCCTTTCACTAGACCATTTAATAATCATAAGTTAGAATTTCGTTCTACTCCTTGTGTATTTCTTGGTTATAGTAGTACACATAAGGGATATAAATGTTTATCCGATTCAGGGAAACTATATATCTCCAGACATGTCACTTTTAATGAATCATACTTTCCTTTTGCTCACAAAGACAGTTCCATCTCGTCAACACATTCATCCACGTCTTCGGTTCTTTGTCCTATACCCATGCATCCACTCCCAGCCTCTCCTATTTTGCCTACATCAACATCACATACCACTCCTGATTCCTCTCCCATGACTGACCCTTCTCCTTCCATCCCTCCTTCCCCTCCTCCCCCTTCTCCCCCTCCTCTCTTAGTAGACACTGGTGTTACTCCATTTAATGATCACCCTATGGTTACTCGGGCAAAACATGGTATATTCAAGCCCAAAGCCTGGCTTGCTGATCTTGCTAATCATGAACCAGTCAATGTTGCTCAGGCCATGAGCAGTTCTGTTTGGAAACAAGCTATGCAACACGAATTTGATGCTTTACTTGCTAATAAGACTTGGTCTCTTGTTCCAGCTCCTGCTGATTGTACAGTTATTGGTTGTCGTTGGGTGTTTAAGATAAAATGAAATCCTGATGGCACTGTTTCTCGTTACAAGGCCTGCCTTGTTGCAAAAGGTTATCTTCAAACTGCTGGTCTTGATTTTACAGAGACTTTTAGCCCTGTTGTTAAACCTGTTACTATTCGTCTAGTGCTTGCTATTGCTCTCTCTCGTGGATGGGATATTCGACAACTTGATGTTAATAATGCATTCCTTAATGGAGATCTCCGTGAGACTGTTTTTATGGCGCAACCACCAGGTTATGAGCATACTTCTTCTACTGGTCATCCTCTTGTTTGTAAGCTCCACAAAGCTTTGTATGGCCTTAAACAGGCCCTTCGGGCTTGGTTTGATAAACTCCAAGGGTCCTTACTTTCTTTGGGATTTCATGGTTCTCGGGCAGATCCGTCTCTCTTTTTTAAGCATCGTGGTTCTTCTTGTGTTTATGTGCTCATCTACGTTGATGATATCTTAATAACAGGGCGTGACTCTCATGAGGTTCTTCAACTCATCTCTCATCTTAGTCAGGCCTTCTCACTTAAAGACCTCGGTTTACTACATTTTTTCCTTGGTATTGAAGCTCGGTACACTTCTTCAGGTGGCCTATTATTGACTCAAGGCAAATATGTCCGTGACTTGCTTACTCGGGCTGGTATGGCCAATGCTCATCCTTTACCCACACCAATGATCACGAGTGAACGTTTATATGCTACTGTTGGTGACCCATTTCCAGATCCTTCTTTTTATAGGAGCATTATCGGTGCTCTTCAGTATCTCACTATTACACGACCTGACATCTCCTTTTCAGTCAACAAAGTATGCCAGTATATGTAATCCCCTCGTGAGCCTCATTGGAAAGCTGTCAAACGAATTTTACGGTATCTACAGGGCACCTATGATTATGGCCTCCATTTACCTAAGTCTCCTTCCCTTTCCCTTATTGGCTTCTCTGATGCGGATTGGGCTACTAACCCTGATGATAGGAAGTCTACTTCTGGATTTTGTATATTTCTTGGTCACTGTCTTGTCACCTGGAGCTGCAAGAAACAGCACACCATCTCTCGTTCAAGTACTGAAGCAGAGTATCGTAGTCTTGCTAATGCCACTGCCGAGGTGGTTTGGATTCAGTCCTTGCTTAGTGAACTTCAGCTTCCTTTGCCCAATGTTCCTGTTATGTGGTGTGATAACTTGAGCACTGTTTCGTTGAGTGCCAATCCCGTGTTGCATTCTCGCATTAAACATATCGAATTGGACTTATATTTTGTTCGTGATAAAGTTCTCAATCAGACTCTTCGAGTTCAGCATGTCACGTCTCTCGATCAAATTGCAGATATCTTCACAAAATCGCTATCTTTTGCTCATTTTGGAAGGCTTCGTTCCAAGCTATGTGTGGTGTCCTCCACCACACTTAGCTTGCGGGGGCATGATAAAGTTATATGATTAAATTAGTTGTATCTAATACTTATCTCTTTATCTATTCTGTTACAAGAATCTTAGGAATTTGTGGTGAGGGAGGAGTCTGCTTTCCTCTGCTATATATATGTAACACTAACTGTACAGAATAATCATTCGTTCAAGAATATATACAAAGGCTGCTTGTTTCTCCTATTTTCCTTTCTATCTAGTCGGTCATCAAGTCCATACAAAAATACGTAGACTCTTTCTTCCTGGAAAATTATGTCATATTTTTGCATGTCTTTGGCACATTCCATTGGGTTGGGTCGACGAAAATCAATTTCTCGCCATCACCCTTGTAGATCATTATAGAACTTCTCGATAGGTCCACCTGCTGGTCTCATTCTTGATACACGCCGTTGGAGATCATACACCTGTGAAGTATTAGTACCATCAAAGAATGTTGTACCAGCCGAGTCCCATACATGTTTCGCTATTGGAAAGAGAATAAAATTTACAACCAAAGAGGAATCCATCGAGTTAATCAGCCATCCCTTCACAATGGCATTTTCAGTTTGCCATTTACGAAATGATGGTGTTTCTGGTGGCTGGGGAGAGTCACCATTAATATATCTCAGTTTGTCTTTGCCTGAGATGTACATTTCAACAACCTGAGACCATAGCGCATAGTTGGAACCGTCCAACTTAATGCTTATTGGAACACTCGGGGAATCAGTGATAGGAGATTGGGAGGAAGTCTGGGTTCTAGTCAAGACCTCCGTCATCAAAGATGACAGATTGTCAAGAATGGATTCAGTTGAGATGGTGGGTGGTGATGTTATTTTTGTGTTGTCAGCCATGGGGACTGAGCAGTTTGGAGTTATCAGACTACAGGAGAGCCAAGACCGTGATCTGATACCATGTCAGAGGGTGATTTTCGTATGTATATTCAAAGGAAGCTCACAGGGAATATATAGCAACCGTGCTACAGTGCCCACCTCGGGGATCGACTCTGGGACAGGGGGTTGAGGTGGCATCACCTCAGCCCTCGATCTCAACTTCATTTTTTTTTTTCAGATCCAATGGCCGAGGGGTTGCCACCTCGGCACCCTGTCCCCGAGCCTGGCCACATTGCATTTTCCTATATATAGACATACAGAGAGATTATAGGCAGGCTATTTTAAGTCTTTACAAGATCTATTGCTACAATCAAGTTTGACCCTTGAATATAGGAATCCTTATAGCTAATGTTTCTGTATCTTGCTCCTCTAATGACTCCCGCCAACAGCCAACACATATCCAAAGTCAAAAATCTTATAAAAAATTCCATTAAATGTACTCTGAACATTGTTGATTTTCTTCAATATGTTAAAGCTTGTGCAGATGGACTAGCTATACTTGGAGCATCAAGGGATGAAGACGATCTTGCGGAGAAAGATTTTGGATGGACTAGAAGAAGACCAGAAAGAACATGATCGTGTTGTTCAAGCTCGTGACAATCCCATTACGTTTGATGAATTTCATGAGAAACTTTTAACAATTGAAGCATCTCTTCAAGCAAAAACCAAATTAGAAGTGAATTTTTTTTATCACTACCAATCCAATGAACAGACAAACAATAATTGGCGCTCATTTTCTTCATCCCATAATGGTAATATGTGTTGGTGGCCATCGCCTAATAACAATATATGAATTCCCAACAATGGTGTTCTATCTCGTGGTAACAAGCCTTTACCACATCCCTACTTAGGTTACTATCACATTTGTGCTACTCAAAGACATACTGGCAAAGAAATGTTCATCATTTCAGTTAGGTCTAATTCAACATACTAATACAGGATATATACCACCAACCAATACTTCAACAATTCCTTGGTAGCCTTGAGCTCACTATGCTACTAATGTTGCCTCCAACAACTCAATCTCTGTTACTTGACAGTGGAGCTTCTCATCATGTCACAATCGACTTGAGCAACTTCTCACTTCATACACCTTATACTAACTCTGATGATGTTATGATTGGCGATGGCACGTGTCTTTCCATCACTTACACGGGTTCCACCCCTCTCTCAACCCCCATTACTAAATTTACATTAAATGATGTCCTTCGCGTGCCAAAATAATAAATTAACATCTATTTCTAAGTCTTATACCATTAATAATGCATCTGTTTAATTCTTACCTTCTTCTTTTCATGTGAATGACCTTCGCATGGGGATAATTATCTTGAAGGGCAGTACTAAGGAAAGAGTGTATGAATGTTCGACCACCAAACCTATGTCTTTCCCAATTCTTGCCTTCTCAATTGTCAAAACCACGTCTTCATATTGGCATTAACATCTAGGTCATCCAGCTCTTCCAATTTTTAAAACACATTATTTTGAGCTTTAATTTAGGTTTATCATCTCCTATGTCTAAAGATTGGTCGTGAAATGCTTGTCTATGTAATAAAAGTCATAAGTCGTCTTTTCCAACTTCATCTCTTGTTTCAAAGCAACCTCTTGAAATAATATTTTTTGATTTATGGACATCTCGTATTTTATCTCATGATGAATTCAAATATTATGTCACTTTTGTTTATCACTTCACCAAATACACATGTTTTAAAGATTGCCTAGCTCTCAATGGCATCTCTCATCTAACAACCCAACCTCACACACCTGAACATAATGGATACTCAAAAAGACGACAATGTCACATAGTCGAAACTGGCCTTACATTGCTTTCTCAAGCAACCCTTCCATTAATGTTTTGGTGACATGCCTTTTCAATTGTTGTGTATTTAATTAATAGGATGTCCACCTCTACTCTTGACATGCCTTTTCAATTGTTGTGTATTTAATTAATAGGATGCCCACCTCCACTCTTAATCTTTCCTCTCATTATGGTTTAATTTTCAACAGCACCTAACTACTCAAAATTGAAGGTTTTTTGGTGTTTGTGCTATCCTTGGCTTCGACTATATACGTCACATAAACTTGATCCATGTTCTAAACTATGTGTTTTTCTTAGGTACTCATTATATCGAAGTGCTTACTTGGGTCTTCAACCATCCACCTCAAAAATATTTATTTCTTGTCGTGTTCTTTGTGTAGAGTCAGTCTTCCCTTATAACTCTTTGTACAATCATCAGCCACATCCTACTTCCACCACTACAGATACTTGGGTCCTTCATACTCTCACTATATCGGTACCTAACTTCTACAATTCCAACCAAAGTGAGCACTCAAGGGCAGCTTCCATTTAAAGTCCCTTCGCTACCGTTTGTATCTGACCAGCCACCATTATCTCCCATAGTTGCTCAGAAAGAACTACAATCCACATCCTCAACCGAGACTTACCACAATTCACCACCACCAACAAAAACACAACATGTTTCTCATCATCCTAATCAAAATTCCATGAGCACCAGAGCTCAAAATAACATTCGCAAGCCAATACAAAAACTTAAGCTCTACACTCCCTTACACTCTTCATCAGACCTTGAACCCACATCCATGACTCAAGCTCTCAAAAATTTTAATTAGTGTCAAGCTATGTCCAAAGAATATAATGCTTTTGTTTGTAATAGGACATGGAAGTTAGTTCTCCCTATTATGTTTCTAATTTTGTTGGTTGTAAATGGATTTTTCGCACTCTCCATTAACAGAATTAAAGCTCGATTAGTGGTGAAAGGACTTCATCAACGACCAGGAGCTTATTATCGTGAGACATTTAGTCCGTTTGTTAAACCTACTACTGTGAGACTAATTCTTAGTATTGCTGTAAGTAATGGTAGGTCACTTCGTCAATTGAATATCAACAATGCCTTTTTTCAAGGCTGGCTTTCAGAAGATGTTTATATGGCACAGCCCCTTGACTTTGTTGATTCTGATCATCCCACATATATATATGTAACCTTAGCAAAGCCTTATCTATGACCTCTAACAAGCCCCAGGGGCTTGTACCATGAACTGTGCCAATTTCTGGTTGCATTCGGTTCAAAAACTCTCACTCTGGTACTTCCCTATTTGTTTTTAACACTAGTCATCATATTATGTATCTGCTGGTTTATGTAGATGATATTATTATTACTGGAAACAACAATGGTCTTGTCTCTCAGTTTGTTGATTCTCTTGCTCAACGATTTTCTTTGAAGGATCTTGGTTCTCTCTCTTACTTTCTTAGGGTCGAAGTTGTTCCACATCGCCAAGGAATATTACTCTCTCAATGTCGATATATTCTTGATTTATTGCATAGAGTTAAAATGGCAAATGCAAAATCAGCCATCACGCCATTACCATCTGGTTCTTCTTCTATTCTATCTTCGAGTTCACACATTTTGATTCACTCGAGCATCGTGCAACTTATAGGGAGCCTTCAATACCTGTCACTCACTCGTTCGGATATATATTTTGCGGTCAACAAGTTATCACAATTTATGCATCAACCATCTACTAAGCATTGGATTCTCATTAAGCGGTTATTACGATATTTATGTGGCACTTTGAATGAAGGTTTTCTTCTTCATCGTGAGTCTCCCTTCTCTCATCATGCATATTCAGATGCAGACTGAGGTGATAATAAAGACGATTGCTCTTCAACTGGTGCTTGTCTTGCTTATCATGGTTGAAATCTTATTTTTTGGAGCTCTAAGAAACAAACCACAATTGCTCGTTCTTTCACCGATGCTGAGTACTGCTCAATCGCTGCTACTACTGCAAAACTTAGTTGGGTTTGCTCTCTTCTCACGAAACTTGGTTTCACTTTGCCTCATTCTCCAGTCATATATTGTGAAAATGTTGGTGCAACTCAGCTGTGCACTAACCTTGTTTTTCACTCTCGAATGAAACACGTGGCTATCGATTATCACTTTATTCGAGAGCAAGTTCAATCACGGGTCTTCCGCATGGTTCATGTGTCTTTTGCTGATCTGCGTGCAAATGATCTAACAAAACCGTTATCTCAACCTCAATTTCAGTCGTTCAAAGACAAGATTGGCCTCTCGTCTTGTGTTCCATCTTGAGAAGGCATATAAACTGTATACGTATTATATGTAATTTGAATTTTAACTTTTGAAATTATTTGGTTATGATCTTCTTAGCAGTGAGTTGTGGGTATAACTTCTCGACGTGTAATGGGGATTTTGGGGTTTCATTTTCAATTTTTGGTTTGAAAACTGTAATGGTGACATGGGTAATTCGGGGTAAATGTGACGAGAATAATTGGGGATAAATGGGGCCAAATTATGGGTTATTTGACGGATTGTGTTTACAATTTGCCATACCTATTTATACTACTAATATTGCGGTGATCTAATTAAAAAATTATTGTAATATAAGACAGGAATTATTATTTATTTATTATTATTATTATTTTTTTTAAGGTAGCTGGTGAAATTTCCACAAAATTTTTTACTCAAATTTAGGCCTAAGCCCAAACCTAACCGAGTTGGTCGAGTTCGGTTTTGCAAGGGATTCAAAACATAACCATATATTCATCCATAGTTATTTTCAATTCTCTGTCCAACGGAATCAAGACTTTGACAGCAAGTAATAAATTAAAATAAGGTTGCTTCAGTGCCCTCAAATACGATAAAATGCCAAAAGGTGAAGCGGTGACGGTAAAACAGAGAGTATAAGGAAGTTGTATATTGTAAAAACTCTCTCATTTTAGGATTCTTTGTGTCACTCAATCCTACTAATTTGCTACAATTTAGATATTCATCGTAGTGGGCCAAAAGCCAGCTGATCCAATAAGAAGTGTTAAATTTGTTGGTTTTTATTGGCGAATTTTATTAATGTCACATTTTCTTATTGCGCCACATTTTAATTTTACTTGAGTATATCATTTCGTGAAGTTTTTCTTTTGAGACAACTTTTGAAGGACTATAAATAGATACCGACGTCTTAGAAACTCAGTAAATACATTTTATTCTAGCAATATATCATATTTTTGCATTTTCACTTCATAATTTTCTATATCTATATGATTCGATTCCATGTAAAGAGAGTTCAAAATAAAAGTAGATTCACATGTTTATGTAATTTAGAGTGTTCCTATTACAATATGTGATCGCTGTATCTTGGAAGATGAGTATCAATAGACCTTTAGCACATGTACGGAATATTATCGTCTTAAGAAAAAACAATCAAATTCTTACATCAATTGAGTTCGTGTTTATGCATTTCTTCTTTCTACATTTCTAAGAAACAATCAAATTCTTACATAGATTGAGTTCATGTTTATGCATTTCTTCTTCCTTCATTGCTACTTTTTAGATACTTGATTTTGGTAAGTCAAAATTTTATCCAATTTTATCTACTTAAAAGGTTAGTTGTCGAAACATAAATGATATGCACTAATTTTCCTAACAAAAGCTAATGGTCTTTTTGAGAGAAACCATCCAAAAGGACCAATGTGCTAAGTATGCAAAAGTTCGAGACCATTTGTGCCAACACTTCAAATTTAGATAAAACATGTGAGTTATGCAGAGGTTTGAAATCATTTACGTCAATTTTTTATTTAATAAACAACAAAGAAAAGAAATGTTGGTGCCTGAAATGGTGGTGAAATAATACCTCATTATCTACCTAATGGTCTTTTGCGTTCCTGCTACTCCGAAGGGCGTATATAACCTGAAAAGTGAGGACGGGGCGGTTTTGGAATAATGCCTCCTCATCTACTTGGTGGCCTTTAGCGTTTTGCTGTTCCGACGGGCGTGTGTAACCTGAAAAGTGAGGGTGGAGCTTTCTCTCCCGTTTTACCTCCCGCATGAGAATCAATATATGTGTTAGGAGAAATAAGGACGAAATTCAGATGGCAATTCTCCATAACTGTGTCACCCTCGGAGGTATTTATAGACGTTGGAAGCCGAGTGAGAGCCGGGTGGTTGTGGTGCATCGTGTCCCCACGTTGGCCTTTCCATTACCCCCACGTTCTGAGTGGGGGATCTCAAATTCTCGCCCAGAGATTGTGCTCGTGGTAACCGCCATATAATCTTGTCAATTCATCAGAGATTTTATGGCTAAGTGTTGAAATGACCTTATAGATAATTCCATGCGGGTCGATGGCCTCACGTTGAAGTAGAGCATTAGGGGGGTCGACGGTCTTTCGTAGAGGTAGAGCGCCCTTGGGAGGTCGATGGTCTCTCGTAAAGATAAGCACCCGGAGGGTCGACGATCTCGAGAAGAGGTAGAGCGCTCTCGAGGGGTCAATGGCCACGTATAGAGATAAAGCGTCCATGGGAGTCGATGACCTCGCGTAGAGGTAGAGCGCCCATAGGGGGTCAATGGCCTCGTGTAGAGGTGGACGGGGGTAGAGCGTCTCCGGGAAGTCGATGGTCTCTCATAGAGGTAAAGCACCGAGGGGTCAACGGTCTTTCGTAAAGGTAAAATGTCACCGGGGGGTCGATGGTCTCTTGTAGAGGTAAAGCTCTCGAGAAGGTCGACGGTCTTTCGTAGAAGTAGAGCATCCGATGGGGTCAACAGTCTCTCATAAAGGTAGAGCGCCCCCGAGGGTAAATGGTCTTTTGTAGAGGTAGAGCGTCCCCAGGAGGTCGAAGGTTTATCGTCAGAGTGTAATGCTTTACCTTACTTGTTATCTCAAGCAGTTGTCTACGTCATCCAATATGAGTACGAATTTTCATTTAAAAAAATTCCAAATAGAGGAAGCAAATTAGTAAACTAACGTAAGTATCTTTACGCCGAATTTAATCCTTCATTAAATTAAGGGAGAATTGCGACTAGGGTTACAAACCTTTAATTTTTGTAGTTTTGAGAATCTTGAGATTCCAACTGTATGACTAAAATTTAACCAATTTTAAAAGATAGAATGTTAACTTCTTCAAACCCACGCCCAAACCAATCTCATATAAAATAATTAAAATTATTAAATAAGAAATAAAAATAAGATAAAAAAACTCAATCTTCTTCTTCTCCAAACCCACGCCCAAACCAAACTCCAAAAATTAAAACCCTGAGAAAGCAGCCACCTCCCACCTTCAAAATCAAAGCACGAACAGGCAGCCAAGAGATGGACGGAGGGGGAGACTGGGCCGGGGCTGTAATCCTCCCACCCCCAAAACAGTAAACATCTGAACGATCAGGAGTTGCAAGACAAAACAGTAAACATCTAAACGATCCTAAGGTGTGTTAATAATCCTATTAATGCCTGGAAATTGAAAAGAATTAGCGAATAAAACGCATCCTGAAACCTATCTTCAGGCAAGGAATTGGGTTTCTGAATCCGAATAGAAATCATCCCATTGAGTACAAAGAAGAAGGTGAATTGTTTATTTTTATTTTTATTTTTATGACTTTTTATTTGATTATTTTAATAAATTTATATTGAACATATGAAGTTACTATTTTACCATCAAAATTTGATAAGAGTCATTTACTTTTGATCAATTAATGGTGAAATGGGTGGATTCCGTCCATGTATCCTTCAGCTGCTGTCGAGATGAAAGGTTTAGAACCGTAACTACAAAAATGAAAAGTCTGAATATAATTAATTTACAATAATTTGTAACGTTTGAGAATTTAGCCACAGTTCCTCCTAAAATCAATAACTTTGGAGTGCAAATGAGCAGGAAAATAAATGGTACCGAGCAAGGGGCCGTTACTGGTCCCAATCAAGTCGAATTTACGTACGAAAAGCATAGTTCAAGGTTTGTTTTGTTTTCTTTCCATCGTACGACCATGTGCCACCAAAATGGACCCAAAATTATTTGTTTCCTACTTCTCTTTAGTCATGACAGCTCACACATATTTCATTTGTCGGGTCACATGTTTTTCTTTTGTTAATATTTTGAATAACGATGCTTGACAGGCTTGAAGACCTGATAAAAATGGACAGACTAACTTGGCAGCACCTGCTTGAACGGTTTTTTAATTTTTTAAACTATTTAATCGTGTATCGATACGTGTCTCCTTGTTTTTAATCTGTCATTGAGTCTGTTTATGTAGCATAATTGTAATATTTTGGATTATTTGTACATTCAAATATATACATCTTGTTCGACACTCCTATATGTCAAAATTATAGTCATTGTTTAAAAAAGGTATTGTTAAAATCAACGTCTAGAAATTTGTCAACTCGTTGAAATGCCAAACTAAATGTAAATAATGATATACGTGTAGTATGATTGTAGTATTTTTATTCTCGACGGAGAGGTGGAGAATAACTACATTTATGGAATGCAATTAAGAACAAAAAAACCTACGTGTGAAAGGGTCGTATTCAATTTGACTTTAAAAACCACAATAGAGTAATACACAAATATCTTGCCTTTCCATATATCCCCACTATGGACCCAACACTAGTTACAACTTGTACTCAAACTTCTCTACACTTCACATGGATGAAGCAAACTCTCATATCATGATAAAGACATGAAACGCCAACTGTCACATAAAAATCATCCGTAGACAATGTTACTATCATAGTATTAAAATTATTTAGTTTGAAAGTGTTAAAGGATATTCCTACTATAGAAAAGTGTTATCTATGAAATGTATCAGGAATTTGTGAATTTTGACTTCAGAAATTTCTACGTTTATGTGGAATCAAATTCATGCGAAGAGAGTAAAAACTTCAGGTTCATTGGTCAAATTAATTTAGGGTGGTCCTATTACAAGATGTGGTCGTTATTGGAAGAGAGTGAGGGTAGGTTGCTAGCACCTATCTGGAGTATTACTGTCTAAAGAGAAAGAGACTCTCGTATCAATTGAGTTCATAATTATGTATTTCTTCTATTTACATATTTTATTTTCATAAGACGAAATTTTGTCCAATTTTATGCACAAAAAATGTTATTATTGGAATATAAGTATTATGCATCAATTTTCATTACAAAAGCTAATGATCCATCAAAAGGAGTAAATGCAAAGCTTTAGGACATTTTGCATCAAGATTAAAGGTTTAGACAAAAAAAATAAAAATAAATAAATAAAAATACAAGATGAGCAAAGATTTGAAACCATTTACATCAATTTTGATTCCATTTTTGGGATAAAATGCATTATAAAATAGTAATTTTTTGGAGAATATGTGGTTAAAAAGTAAATAATTTTTTTTGAAATACGTGTATAATTATTTTATAGAAAAATAATGAATTATAAAAAAATGCATTCTTGAAAACATGGGGTTCAAACAAGTGCTTAATAAAAAATAAACCTGACCTAAAGAAAAGAAATAGCAATGAAATTTTTTTTACGGAACAAGAGGCTTTACTGGTCCCAATCAAGTCGAAGAGCAATTAATTCATGTTTTGTTTTGTTTTGTTTCTATCGTACGTTCCATATATAACCAAATGGATCCCAAAATTATTTTGTTACGTACTTACCTTAACTGCTAATAAATATTTCATTTATCACTCGACAGTGGTTACGTGACTTTTTATCTACTTCTCTTAACAAGCAAAATTCCGAGTCTATCTAATGGCCACTTTTTGACAAAATGGTGTCTTAAAAGTGACTTTTTGAAAATTGTGTGATTAAAAAGTAAAAAAAATGTTTTGATTTATATGTAAAATATTTAATTGTATAAATGTATGGTTAAAAATGAGGATGTAAAAAAAAAGGAATTTTGAAAGAATGAAAGATAGAGAGCGACTGCATATACTTATGAATGCATATTAGTGTTGGGTTGTGTGTACATATAGTATATTTTACTATAATAAAATAATAATTTATAATAAATAATTTGTGATTTTATTTATTACATTTATTTATATTGAGTATGTGAATTAAAGTGCTTATAATCACTTGTGATAATTCAAGTTGGGTACTTGCATTGAGAAGTACTATGCGATACAATTATATTTTTATCATAAATTATTTGTTCATAATCAATGTATGAGGGTTGGCGTCTTGTACTAGAAGGTCATAGTGTTAACCAATTTACTATTCAGATTTTAATTTATCATTATCGCAAAAATAGTGAAATGTGACAATAGTACACTTGGAGTATATTGAATAAATAATGTGTCGAGTTTGATTTTAAAATATGAACGCGTGGAGAATTAAATTCCACTTAATTGCTGTGTATTTCATCTAAATCCCTTAACATGATTATATATATCTTTTCGTAATTTTAATGGTTCTTTAATTCATTAATTGATGAGATCAATTTGATTGGTCAAATATCTCGATGAGTTGGGAATTTAAGAATGAACGGGGTAGAAATTATGAATTCGTGCCGGGAACTGTCACTCTGAAAAATGGGTAAAGTGACTACTAAGTATTTTTCTATTAAACGGTTAAAATTTGAGCTCGGTGTTTAGCGACAGATAAATTTCGACATCTGTGGTTAGTTCAAAAAATCATTGAAAAAAATGATACTTAAGTTAGTAAGAATAATTAGAATGGCAGGACGATCATTTATGCTCGTACCTAATTATCGGATCTTGGATAGGAATAAAATACATATACGACAGTCAGATGAAAGTATTACTGATTTATTGATTTCTGTAATCTTATATAATTCAAAAATTCAATCTTTTATCCTTAGTGGAAAAAACAACTACTTAAAACCAGATTAGGTGGTCTAGGGTCGACTAGCAGGATCTAATTATTGGACTTTGGATAATATATGTATGATTAGGTTCCTGTAGTAGCTCTATAAAGTATTAAAATTTAATTACGATAATTATAATAGTTTTGGGTTTAACTGTAGTTACAATAAAGTTTTATACTTAGTTGTAACTATTATAGATGTTGTAAACTTAATTATAATTGAAATTGAAATTTTATGACTACACATGTAATTAAATGTGGACTAATTGCATTTGGACTTTAATTAAAACTCCTACTTGAATTTTAATTAGAACTTTTATTTAAATATGAAATTATTATTATATAAGGATTAAAACTATTCTATTTCTATTAATGGAGATTAGACAGAACCTAGATGTCCTATGGAACTGTACAGTAATCATAATATATAATTTTATGGTGTTCAAATTTGAATAGAGAAAAAATATTTTTCTTTCTTTTATCAATTGTCCAATTCAAGAATTAGCTTCTTGATTTAATTAAAAGAAAGTATCCACCCACCGATGTGATCTTGACTTTTGAGAATACTATGGAAGACTTTGAGGTTTGAAGCATCAAATTCTTGGAATTAAAAGTTTGGGATTCAAAATTAATTCAAGAATTGACCATCGAATTTTGGTAAAAATTCGAATCATTTATTCTTTATATAACATGCACGTACACATTTTGACAATCTTGTTTATTGAATTAAAAAATTTATTAAATTTCTGAAAAATTTCGCTTCCGCGTTCTAACAATCAGTATCATAACAATCTAGTTTGTTCACGTTCTTGTTATTTCTGAATCTTGATTGCATGTTCTAGTAGAGCGACGTCTAGGAATATTTTATTATGTGATAATCGAATGATTGGATTATTTTAGACTATGAACCAATTGTTTGTGATCATTTTTTTTATTGCAATTTGTTATTTCGAGTCTGTAACAAGATAGGTTATTTCGAGTCTGTAACAAGATAGGTGGATTACAACTCCATCTTGATTTAACTTTCGTTTCAATTAGGTTCAAAATTGTGAGTCTACGGGACGTAGGAATTACGTAATTCTTGTAATTGAATTTTGTAAATTGTTTGATGATTGAAGATAAAGACTTGAAAACAGAGTATAAGGAATTCAAGATGTAAAAAAATGAAAATTTCAGACTACACTAATAGAAATCTGTTTCTCGCGATAGACAATTTTTTTTCTCTGCCTGTCGACGGACAGATTTTTTCTGTCTGCACGTCGACAGACTTTGGTCCGCATGCAAACTCGATACGCGCTCGCGTGCACTAATTCGAATTGATTTTTTATTCAAATTTGTTTTACAAATGAGGTCGGATCCAGATAAGTCTTGTTCAACAGTTCAAAATTATTTACATTTTTACAAGTACAGTGACAAAGTCCTTTACTATTTCTGGAGTGCTACTATTCGATCCTTGAAGATTTTTTGGTTGAAGATTTAGATTAAATATTGAATTTGGGTCCAATTAAATTTTAATTTAATGTTTGAGTCATTTTGGATCACAAATAATTGTTAATTTTATCGCTTTATGGATATTTTAAATTATTGTTTGAAATATTGTCATTCCTGATATCATGACATATAGATTTATTTATGACATCGCCTGTGATACAATGAATAGGATTGAACTACAATTTCTTATTGATTTAATTTAGATTAAATTTTTTTGAAAGGAAATTTTATAAAATGTATATTAATTTGATTAACTTGAACCACTGGTAATTATTTTAATTTTTCTTGATTAATTTAATTTATATTAAATTTTTTTGGATTGAAAAATTGAAATAATTAAATTGTATATTAATTTAATTAATGTGAACAATTTATAATTATTTAAAAATTTCTTGATTAACTTAATTTAGAATAATTTTTTTTGAAAGGAAATTTTGTAATAATTATACTGTATATTAATTTGATTAACATGAACAACCGGTAATTATTTTAATTGAAATCTTTTACTTTAAAAAAAATATTTAGTGGGAGTGGATATTTATTTAAATAAAAATCCATGGTCTCATTTGGTCATCCATAAGCAATGTAATTCGCTTGTCTTGCGTCGATAGTGCAACGGACTTCTTATAGGAGGGTCACGTAGTTCAAATTGCTTGATTGGATTCCTTTATGGTAAGATCATCCAGATAAAAATATAATTTGTGATCATCCTATCGATAACAAAATATTTTCAAGTATTTAGAGATCTAGACAAATGTTATACTCTCAAATCGAGATCATCTACGAACTTTCTATAGAGGCTCTCGTTTATGATCTTTTGACCAAATAAAATGATACTAGACTTATCTAGACATTTGTTTTCAGATATAATTTGTCTAGTGAGAGAGTCCCAACTTGATAAGTGAACACAATTACCTTTCATAAAGAGATGTCTATTGGATCATAATGATTAAGTTATCATTGTATT
The DNA here is from genome assembly GCF_002742605.1 of Olea europaea var. sylvestris. NCBI lineage: Eukaryota > Viridiplantae > Streptophyta > Magnoliopsida > Lamiales > Oleaceae > Olea > Olea europaea. The sequence goes on along the minus strand of NW_019240831.1, from coordinate 27,826 downwards.
ATTGTAATTAGATGGATCTACATATGCATTCATGCACCATATACTAAATTTTTATTTGTTGATCAATTTTAATATGCAATATATGATTATTTTCATACGAAATATCGCTTGGCTAATTTTTCGTGTTATTCTAAATCAAAACCAGCTAATCGGGAAAAATAATGTGGATTGGAAACGTAATTCAATGTTCATGCATAATGTGGAAAAACTTAATTTTGTGATTAACGGATGTCCTAGTGAACGTTTTAAGACTATGTGACTAGTCCAAAAGGCTGGGTATGTTGGGAGGTTATAAATGAGATGGTTAGTTGTTTCATTTTGACTTTGATGTCAAACGTGTCACAACAAAGGCTTTAAAGTCAGAGTACCTCCATGACATACTACAATCACTTTAGGGCATATATGGTCATCGAAGTAGGATGGTTCTTTTGAAGCTATTCGTACCTCATAGAACATCCACATGAAATCTTAAGTTTTTGTGAAGTTTCATACTTTGACTATGATTGTATACTTCAAACATGACTAAGAGTCTGAATGCAATCATCTATCAAGGATACTGAATTTTTTGACATGGTATTGAATTCCTTACCTAATAATTTTTCATAATTTACTATGAATTATCACTTACGTAATATGAAGATACCATTGATTGAGTTAATGATAGAGTTGTAATGTGAAAAGTGGTCTTAATGGCACAATGGCAACATTAGTACACCATTTGGTGGCTCGTTTTGTTCCAAGCCAAAAAGCCAGATTTCGAAATAAGGGAAAGAAAGTTATCACTAAGCACAAGATCAACAAAAGATCAAAAGTAGATGAAAAGCCTTGAAGCAAGCGTTTCAAATGTGATCGAAAAGGACATATGAGAAAGACTGGTCAGATGTACAAGCTAGAAAGTAAAGTGCAGGTAAGGTTTTTTTGTTATTGAGTATTGTTTAGTGGTTAATACTATAAATTGTTGAGTTGTAGATTTTGGAATCATTAATCATATCTGCATGTCAATGCGGGTGCTTTAGAAAAGCAGAAAACTTAATGAAAACCAGTTTAAAATTATCTTTGGTACAAGAGCAATAGTTTTGGTAAGAGCATAGAAGTATTGTTTTTATTTCAATTGTGATAGGCATTTGATTCTTGAAGACCGTTATTTTATCTCGCGAATAAAGCAACAATTTGTTTTCTGTTTTTGATTTAATAGGACAATGTTATTTTATAAAATCAACGTCTGATACACTTATAATGAATAAAGTTTCTATTTGCACTGAACATTTGATTAATAATCTTCATATTTAAAACTATTTCACACATGACATAAAAGTATTACTCTTGCAGACCATAAAAATATCACACCATACAAGTGATATAAATCTATGGCATTTTGGACAAATCAACCTTAACAGAATATAAAATTAACTAGAGATGGTTCTCTCAACTCGATTAAGATCGAATCATTGACAGTTTGTGATTTTTGTTTGGAAGGAATATGACCAAGATATATTTTCTTGGACAAAAGGATAGAGGAAAAAATAGTGCATTCTGATATATATAGATGTGTGAATACACTTGAGAGGGTAAACTATGAGTATTTCTTTATAAATGATTACTCTTGATTCAAATAGATTTACCTAGTGAACTTTCAAATACTTTTGAGAAATCAAAAGAGTATAAGACTAAGATCGAAAAATATTAAGTAAGAGCATCGTGATACTTCAATCAATTGAGGTGGTGAATACCTCTTGGGAGAGTTCAGAGTCAACTTGACAGAAAATGATATTGTATCTTAATTGAATACGCTTGGTAAAAACCCCAATAGAATGGCGTTTTCAGAAAGAAAAAACATGAAATTATTAGATATGGTTAGGTCATGAAGAGTTTGATAGCTCTACTTATTTCATTTTGGGATATATACTGAAAAAAGTAGGATATATTCTTAACTTAGTTCATTCTAAGTCTGTTCTCAAGACTCTCCAGAAATTTAGGAATAGATTCAAGTCCTATTTTGCATCACATCCAAAATTTGAAATTCAAGTGATGAAAAAGAAGACAGAAATATTGGAGTCTAGATCAGAGATGTGCTTGTTTATGGGATATCCTAAATATACCAATGAATAGTTTTTTTATAATCTTCTAGATAGGAAGGTTTTTGTTAGCACAAATGCAACCCTCATGGAGGATAAGTATATTAATAATTTCAATCCAAACGTAAGGTCATGTTGGAAGAAATGAGTGGGAGCAATTCCACCCCGTTAATTCCTGGAAAACAATCTAGGGTAGACATCCCATGGTATCAAATATATCTGGACAACGTGATTTGAGTGGGAGAGATGAATTGTCATATGATTCAATAGATCAATATACATTTAATGTGATGATGAGGTAATGACGTTACCTAATGGTAATGCCAACATTGATAGATATATTATATTTCAAATGATGCCACAATCCAAGATCAATTGCCTCTTAAACAAAGTCGGATAATTACCAATTCACTTTCAATGTACTCTTGGAGAGTCCAATCCGGTGATCTCCATGGTACAAGGTGATGATCAGACCATCTATAAGGAGGCAATGATTTATTAGCTATCACGATCTTGGAGTAAGGATTAGATAAAATGTTTAATACATATGGTTTTAATCAAAACTTTAATGAACCCCATGCCTATAAGAAGGTACAAGACAAAATTGTATTTTTTCTGGTGCTTATGTAGATGATATTCTACTCATTAAAAATAATATGGGTGTGTCATCGTCTATAAAAGCATAATTGACTCAACAATTTCATATGAAGGATTTAGTGAAACTAGTTATGTTCTAGTTTTCAAATCTTGAGAAATTAAAAAAATAAGATGACAGCTTTTGTCCCGAGTCTCGTTTGTTGACAAGACACTTGTCAAATTTGCTATGCAAGATTTTTGTCCTCAGGCATTAAATCAAACTCTTTGAGGATCGGTTCGTTAAGACTCCTAAAGAGATCGAGTACATCAGCAGGATACCTTCTACGTTGGCAGTATGTGATCTCATGCATGCTATGCTTTGCAATAGACCTGACAGTCATCATATTGTTGGTGTGGAGAGTCAAGATCTATTTAACCTTAGGATCAAAACATTAAACGGCGATAAAGTATATGAAGCTACTAAATTGGTTGTATGACAAAAAAATTCTAATGGACATTGAGGTGATGCCTGTATCTGTACATATCTTTACACTGCATTGAGATAATGGTGGGGTAAACGTTAGAACCATAGTCATCAGAGAGGTAAACATATTAAACGAAAATATCATCTCTTAAAAGAGATGGTAGAGAAAATATAATTGTCAATAAGATTGCTATTTGATGAACTTGTAGAATTGTATGCTAAGAGCCTGTCGGTTAAGGTTTTCGAGGAATACCTATAAGACAAGAGGTTGCAAGACACGACACGTTTATTATAGGGCAAGTGAGAGATTTGATGGATTGTGTGCTCATATAGTATATTTTGCTATGATAAAATAATAATTTATAATAAATAAATTGTTGATATTTATTTATTACATTTGTTTATATTGAGCATGCGAATTAAAGTGTCTATGATTACTTGTGATAATAAAAGTTGGGTATTCGCGTTGAGAAGTACGGTGTGACACAACTTATATTTTGATTATGAATAATTTACTCACAACCAGTGTATAAGGGTGGCACCTTGTACTAGAAAGTTGTAGTGTTAATCAATTCATTATTCATATTTGTGATTTGTCCTTATCAAATAAATAATTAAAGGTAACACTTGTATACTTGGAATATATTGAATGGACTACGTGTTGAGCTTAATTCTATGGGATGATCGTGCGGAGAATTAAATTTCACTTAACCGCTATGTATTTCATCTAAATCCCTTGACAGGATTATGTATATATTTTCATGATTTTAATATTTCTTTGATTTATCAATGAGTGAGATAAATTTGATTGGTCTAATACTGGATGAGTTAGGAACTTGAGAATGAACGGAGTAGAGAACATGAATTTGTGTTGGGAATCGTTACCCTAAAAAAATGGTATAGTGACTATTTAAGTATTTTCTATTAAATGATTAAAATTTGAGTTCAGTGTTTAGTGACGACTAAATTTCGACATCTGTGATTAGTTCACAAAATCGTTGAAGAAAATGATAATTAAGTTAATGAAAATAATTAGCAGGGTAAAATGGTCATTTATACTCGTACCTAATTATCGGATCTTGGAAGGAATAAAATACATATACGACAAGTTAGAAAAAAATATTATAGATTTATTGGTTTCTTTGATCTTATATATTTCAAAAGTTCAATTTTTTACCTTTAGTAGAAAAATAAATATTAATAATTAAATTGAGTGATTTAGAGTCGATTAGACAAGATTTAATGTTAATGCAACTTAAAAAACCAATGTCAAACAGATGAGGTTAGATTGACCACTGCTATGTACAAATTATGTGGAAAAAAGTCGCCCCCAGGGCATATCTCCCAGTGGTAAAGGGGAGGGCGGATAGGGCTCAGCGCGGCAGTGTGCAGAGTTCGATTCCCCGCAAGGTGGAATTGGCTCTGTTGCAAGCGGGAGTTACCATATGGGTTAACAGCTTTGACCTATCCATGTGCTCTCCACCCTGGCTCCTGGGAGGCACATCCTGCGATTTACCTCCTCCACGATGGCCCAGGACAGGGTCGATGGGGGCCCCTAAGGTTGGGGTTCAACCTTTTTTTATGTGGAAAAAAGTCAAATGACAAATATTGAAGCACTTCCAAGGAAACTATCCACACGAGGAAAAGAAAACTGTTATTTACCCCTGTTTGATAATCCTTCAATTCACCATAATTTTTTTCTGACCAACGGTATATGGGCCCCGCACCTGCATTATGATGTCAGCAAAAAAATTGTTTATTAATTTCATGATATGTATCTTTTCAATTTTGCCCTTAAATAATTGTGTGGTTTACTAATCGAAATTGTGGAGAAAGTTGAAGGGCAAATAAGTAAATTTGCACGACAAACATAGGGCAAACACAGTATTCAATGTTTTAAATGGGTAGATTTTTTAACTTTTTATGTTCAGATCCATCAGTTGCTTTTCCTTTTGTCCATTAATGCTTTTACCGTGCAAAAAATCTCTTTACAATCGCTTTTTCAAGTGCTTTTGTTTGAATATTAAGTCGTTGTTCGATTTCCATTTGTCAGTCAAATTGTATTTTAAAATAGTATTTTATTCAAAATATGTGGTTAAAAAAAAAAAAATCTTGAGTTCATATGTAAAATTATTTTATAAAAGAATATGTACCTATATTTGGTCCCCCATTATTTATATTTATAATGAGGGAATATTGTTTTTTTTTTTGAAAAATGAATGATTCCAAAAGAATGAAAAATTTTCGATTTACGTGAAATATTATTTTATTAAAGATTGTGTGGTTAAAAATTGTACAGAAAAAAATTTAAATTAACTTGATGAGTGTTAAAAGAGGCCAAACGGGGGCGTAATTGAAAATGAATTTTTAAAAATGAGTTTTTTAAAAAATGGGACCCAAACACAAACTAAATTTATAGGTGAAGTTATACTTAGCTAACTAATTAAGTTTTTAGATAAAATAATTATGAATGAATTAATTTTAACATTGTTAATTGGGTAAGTAGCAAAAAAACGTCCCTATTGTTTATACTCATTGAGAAAATAGTCCCTATTGTTTTGAACTTACTATTTACACCCTCATTTCAAACATTTCTTGCAGAATTGGTCATTTCCGTCATATTCCGTTAAATACATCCATTAAATATGTGTAATTTGATGTAAAAGGTCCCTATTGCTTGTTGTAATTACGCAAATAGTCCCTATCATTTCAATTTTGACATTTGAATATTCAGATCAACATTCCTTTGCTTAAAAGGTCATTGCTCCATTTTTTCCATTATAACATTATGAAATGACTAATTTATCATCATATTTAAAGAACCAAATAGAAAATAAAAATAATATAAACAAATTGTAACTAAAGTTTCTATTTTTTTTTAAAAGTACAAACGAGTCTCAAAAAAATAATTGAAACATTCTAATAAACAAAAACATGTCGTCTTCCCTATTAATCTACATACCCTATGCCCATCCCCTCACAAAATTAATTGAAGAGATAATTAACAGTATAATAAAAATAAAAAAAATATAAATAGAAAAAAATTATAAAAACAAAATGGTGTTTATTCCTCATCAAATATTTTTCATACTTTTAATTCTCTGTTTAATTATTTTGGTGGTCGAGGGTAGGTGTACGGGTAGGGGTAGGTGGGTTATTTGGAAATATAAAATATTTTTTTTTAGAATTTTTTAAATTTTTATATGTGAGATTTGTTTGTAATTTTTAAAAAATATTAGAAACTCTAGATACAAATTTTTTATATTATTTCTTTTTTCTATTTGTTTATTTAAAGATAATGATAAATTAGTCATTTCATAATGTTATAATAGAAAAAATGGACGTAAGGACCTTTTAAATAAAGAAATGTCGATCTAAATATTCAAATGTCAAAATTAAAATGATAGGGACTATTTGGGCAATTACAGCAAACAATAGGGACCTTTTACATCAAACTACACATATTTAACGGAAGATATTAACGGAATATGACGGAAATGATCAATTCTGCAAAAAAGGTTTGAAATGAAGGTGTAAATAGCATGTTCATAACGATAGAGACCATTTTCGCAATGAGTACAAACGATAGTAGGAGATGTAAGGTTTGATACATAAAATAACTTTTTATTTGATTGATAATCATATAAAGGAGATGATATTTTAGCCATTTGCATCAAGCTCAAACTTCCTTCTTGCATGCGTGCTCCCCGGAAGCGCACACTATAATAAGAGGGATTTTTTTGCTAATTATCCTTGTTAATTCTTAATTACTTGATAATTACGGGTGAATATGGGTTTTATTTTTTAAATGGCAATTTTATTGATAATAAAGATAAGTCTCGAGGAAGGATCCTTCAAGACGAGCACAAAGCTTAACTGTAAAATAAATAAATAAATAAAAATATGTTCGACTATATAACGGATGATTAACTTATGTGCTACATGTACAAAAATATGCTCTGCTATTGCTTCTCAAGAGGATCCGTAGCATAAAAAATTGTGCTGCAGACTAACCTTACCGTCAAAGAGATTTGTAATTCCAAAAGTCAAACCCTTTATTTGTATGCTTCGAATCTAACTATTTATTGTGGTCTAGAATACCTGGGTTGGTATGGGTAGCGACGCATGGGGGGTAAAGTGGCGAGGTGGTCAATTTTGTACAAAAGCCATCAAATCGAAACTTGCAGACATTAAAGTCCAGATTCAGTGCTGACATGAAATTACGGTGGGAAGTCGCTTCTGGAAATTTCTCGTTACCGAGCTCACGCGTTGGGGTCACATATTAATTAATTCTTCTTATTTTAAGTTTTAGATCGGGGCACGTGTTCTATCCATATTTCACACTCGAATTACGTATCTTTGAGAATTAGTGCTTCTTCGAAATAATTTTAAAGGTTGCTAATCAGTTAACATTAAATTCAATAATTCATTTTAATTATATATTTTATAATACCCATCACTTTTATAAACTTGTTAATTTTTTTATCAAAAAATTTATCAAACAGCGCCTTGAATGCACTTGGGAAAATAATAGAGATCCTTGAATATGAACAAGTACAACGAACAAACTCATTGATCTTAAGGGTGCAAAAAGTTGGAAACAAAACCGAATTCAAATGAACCCATGCCGTTTGACCCTCATTTGTTGGGAAAAAATGAATTTTAAAATAGTGACTTTTTAAGAAATGTATGGTTATAAAATAATAACGAATTTTGAATTTACGTTTAAAATTATTTTATAAAAGACTGTCTGGTTCAAAATGAATTAATCTCAATGAAGAAAGTAGCATATAATTTGAGACAAACAAAAAGGGAAAGCAAACACGTACTTATGGAACAAAGGGAGTATGTTAAATCATTTATAATTTTTTTCCAAGAGGAAGCTAAATTAAAATTTGCATTCAAAGTTCGCATTGCATATCCAAAAGACTCTATTTATAAAAGTGCGTTTTATGTATAATAGAAATTATCTTTAAAATTTAGAAAATAAATTTTTTATACCTTTTAACAACCCCGTTATTTTGGCTCTTCATTTTGTCTTTTTAAATAAACATTTATTGATTTTTTTTCTTATTAAACATGCAATAGCCAATCAATTCAAACAACAGTTATATAATTTAAGAAATTGAGTATTAAAATCTGTAACTTATTAAATACAATCTTATAAAGTAAAAGTAGAGAGTAAGCGAAGAGTCAAAATCACTCTTTATTTTAAAAACTTAGAACATAATCTTTTGAAACTTATTTTTAAACATTGGTTAATTCTCCAAACTGAAAAGTATAATGTATTTAGAGAATTTTATGGAAATACTCTTAAAACTTCTATGATAATATAATTTAGACCCAATTAGAAATAAACTTAATAATGAAAACAATTAATTATGAAAAATTAATTAAGCCATTTCTATGTGACGTAAAAGGAAAGTCAAAATCACGAAATTGAAGCACTTTCTGGGGAATTCCATGCCCAAATGTCAAACCACGATATATATTTCTTATCCACTAGAGGAAAAGAAAACCGTTGCTTTAATATTCAAGTTTGATTGTTACGTCAAGGTTAATCTCGGTAATAAAGGTGAAATGGATCATTTTACACGAACGAGAAATAATTACATTTGTTTTTTTTGGTGCTCGTGAAGTATTATTTAGTTTTGTCACAAATTCTGCTCTGTAAATATATTTCAGTACGCCCCTCGTTTAATGATGTGAGATTTGTTACGAACTTTAGAAGTTATCGATAGACACTTTATGCCTTGGTATAGAAGTGTCGATCGAATTATATTAGGAGTTTTTAATTATCTTTTAGTTATTATTTGCATTTGGGTTCTTTTAATAATTATCAAGAATGTAGGGAATAAGGTTGCAAAGATTTTCTTTAGTTGTTTCCTCGTTCATCTTATATAGGAACCGAAAAGTATTGAGCGGTTGGCTTTACTTGTTAAAAAAATATATATACAATAGAGATATTATTTATGTAATTTTGGATTTTTAACTCAAATCAATATTTGAAGAAAATCATTTGATCTCTGTTTTTGCATGTTATCTTTAATGAAAAATGATTTTTCACCCATGTGTAAAATAGTTTATTGAAAACGAAATTTGAATAAATAAATGTTGGCCCTCTTTTAAAATTAATGACTTCATTGTCTTCATCTTTGTGTATATTTTGTGGCCATTTTTTGGTTATCATGATGATTCTTGTTGCTATAATATGTTGGAAACATTATATTTAAAAATGTAAAACAATATTTAAATAATTTTTTTAATGTTAAATCGATGATAATTATTTCTAGGGATATATGGAAAAATAATCATGGTCCCATAACAATGTATTTTAAGATGGAATAACTCCCTATTGCGGGGGTGGCACACAACCCCTTTGTTGTCCCGGGGGTTGTTCAAGAAGCGTGGCCCTTTTAGGATAGATCAAGATTGGTACAATAAAAAATTGTATATTATTTAAGTTTGTTGAACGCTCAATTTGGACAATGTATTTTAAGATGGAATAATCCCCTATTGAGAGGTGGCACATAACCCCTTGTTGTCCAGGGAATTGTTCAAGAAGCGTGGTCCTTTTAAGATAGATCTAGATTGGTACAATAAAAATTTGTAAATTATTTAAGTTTGTTGAGCACTCAATTTGGACAAACTATGTCATTTGAGCCATTTATTATAGTAATACTTAAACAGGGATTATAATTATACCACGGTTTTTTTTTTTTTTTTGCTTAATCACTATATTCAGTTACGATAAATGTTCTCAACCTTTGTTCATATTCGCACTTACGAGTCCTCAACTTTTTTGTCCTCAAACTTCTATTGATTGGCAAATCTTGTATTCAATGATGGTATCCATTTAAAAAAAATCGTTAGGGATATATAAAAAGACTTATTTGTCTCTCTTATTTTTAAATAAATAGCATAAATAACAAATACAAAAGTTTGACACATTATCTTCCCTCTTTCAGTGCATATTAGCAAATATTGGATAAATCGTAATTCATAGACAACATATGCTAAATTAATGAAGATCAAGGATATGAATACAATGAGATAAGCTGGGGACATAAGTGTAAAAATAAACAAAAATTGAGAACCTTCATGACAATTAAATTGTTGTGCAAATAACAAAAATATGGTTTGAATATAATCACCCTATAAACATGATTACACAATGCACGTATATTTACTTTTAAGAAAACCAAAATCTTCAAATTAAAAGATAAATCGAAGAAAATAAAAAATAAAGATTTTGTTTTTAAGAAAACTTCTCCACCCTTCTACCCACTTCAAAACTATCATCATAGATCAGGCTGAAAAAGAAAGCACGGGAAATTTTGGTGTGAGCAGAGGGTGGAGATAAGAAGGTGGTGGGGCAAACGAGCGTTGGAGGACGAAGTAGGATTGGGGTCAAGGACGGAAGAAGATATGCTTAATTTTTCCTTTTTACTTTTGTATATTTTCTGAAAAATTGTTTTTACTTATCATACATTTCATCAATTTTTATCAAAATATACTAAAAATCCAATTTCAATATCGGTCAAATAGGGGCTTAATTTTTAAAGGTCGGCCAGCTAAAAATCGTGGGATGAAAATTCAAACATTCCAAAATCAAAAGTTGGGTCCTAGATAATAACATCCTTGTAGGATGAAGGCCTCCACTATAATTACTGTATCAAATCATTGCTTGTCCTTAAATAAATAGGAAATTCTGAAACTTCACGACGAAATAAAATTAGGTGTTCCGATATTATATGAAAAAAATAATATTTAATTCTCTGTAACTAACAAAATAATGGACCATTAAAAAATAGAAAAGAAATGTAAAACTCAAAAGTTGACGTGACATGGGAATTATTCAAATAGTCATAATTGATTAGATGAATCGTCTTCATATTCAAACTTTGCATTAAATGTGAATTTTATCTGCTATGGGTACAGAAAATGTTTGATAAAATTTTTATCAGAATAATACTTGACAAAAATTTATTGATTTTGGACCGAATACGGGCAGAAATTACACCGTACAGGTGCTGCCAAGAATTATTTGAATTTTATTTCAAACATAAAGTTAATCCAACAATTACTTTTAAGTTTTATGTAGTAATTTATCTTTTATGGGAACATATTCATTGGCGGAATCAGAGTTGGTCTATTTTTTTATTTTTTATTTTTTTTAAAGGGACTAATATGTTAAAAAAAATACACTTTTTCACATATAAAAAATATTTTTTTACAAGGAAAATAAAATTGACTATAAACCAGGTATGCCCTTAAATCCGTCCATGTACATATCATAACAAGATTTGTAATTGATCAAATTTTGAAAAAACTTCGAAAAAGTATGTTTTTTCAAATAAATTTCATTAATAGTGACTCAACTTACCTCTAAAAAGGGATATTAGAAAAAAGTGACTTTTAATGTCATGAGGAGTTTGTGGAAGAACGGTGACTAAGCATGTGAAAACCAACTCGTGTTGCCGTAATTAATTCCCCAACCTAAGTTTCAAAGTTCAAACCTACATACTTTATAGAAGAGTAATGTTATTTGTAGTTTCACACTGTTCGCAATCGTCTTATGTGACATGGATGTGGAGGTTGGTGATTTAATATATTAATATAGTAATTTTTTATTACTTTATGCAATAAATCACTACTGTCACACGTATGCCATATAGAGTGACTGCGATAATAAACGACTGTAAATAGTATTATTCTTTATAGAATTTTCAATATTTATTCACATTTTTACATTTTTATATGACATGATCTTCAATAAACTACAAAGAAATGTAAAAATGATTTAAAAAAAAAAAGTTATAGAGCATGTGTAGTAGAGATTTTAATCTAATTAACATCAATTTTTTTTACCGTTATTTCACTATTTCAGCCGTCATTTTTGAATTTTTCTCTCACAAATAGGACTCATTTTATCTCTAACGGTCAAAAAATCAATTAATAAAATCCCTATCAAACAAATACATATTCGACAAAATTATAAAGATCTAACTAGTACAATTTTTTGATCATATAATTTCAAAATAATTGATGACAATTTAGTCCCAGTTTGGCCCTCATTAATTTTTATTTCATTTTTCTTTCTCTTATTTTTAACTACACAATCTTACATAAAATAATATTACACGTGAATTAAAAAAAAATTCTTCTTTTTTAACCATTTATTTTTCAAAAAAATATAATTTCACCATTTTCATTACCACAAAATGGGGGTCAAATGGGAGCTTAATTTCCACGCTTGTATTTTCAAAATCAATATAGAAGAAAAGCAAAAAATTTATAGTCTTGAACCGACTTAAAAGTTGTACCTCTAAAGCATGGAAAAGTCAAGTCATGATAGAGACATGAACTTAGCTGCTAAGTATGGGAAAATCATAATGGAAACATGAGCTCCGAGAATAGACTAATCACTGCTGAATAGAAAAATATCTATCGAATGTATATTTAAGAAGTGATTAGTTTAAATTAAAATTTAAGTAATTATAAGTCTGAACTCCTCAGAATGCTTTTATAATAAGTCGATAGTAACTATGAATCCTATAAAAGTTATGAGTAAATATGTTTGATTAAAAGACAATAACGCGATCTAACCCCAATGGTATTGAATATCAATCTGAATGTCTACATATTAAAATTATTAGTATTAGATTAGATTAGATGAGTCATAAATTCTTGTATTTAACAGAATTTATGACCAGATGATAGTCTGTTGCCACTCTATTGATATTAAACACTATTGGTGCTAAACTACTATTCAATTTTGCTGTCTATCCGATGAATTATTGATATATCATCAATTTGATTGTTAATGACGAAGTTAATGATAATAAATTTGAGATGATATATTAATTATTGATGATATGTTAATAATTCATTGAACGAAAAGTTGCTTAGACAACAAAATTGGACAGTAGATCACGACTCCATAAAATGTGGGGTCCATTGGCATGAGCTAAACAATTAGCCACTTGAAACTTGGCAAGAGATCTGTCCGGACCAGAAATTAAAAAAAAAAATGGTGATTTTCGGTTGTACGGAGAACCATTCCTAATCAAGCGGGTATTATTGGATCTTTTTACTGTAATTAGTAGGGGTAAATTAGACAATTCATCAGATAAAGTGTTTTTTATTTTTTCTAATTTAATTGAAGTTATTATATTTAAAAGGAGGACGCTTCTTGAAACTGGAGAGTTGCATTACAACGTTACGTATATTGGGAGAGAGAAAGTAGAATTAAATACCAAAATCCTGCGATTATATTGCTGGTTTTCTAGGATTCAACGAAAGAATTGAATCGGATTCTTGATAGATTATTGAATACTGGACGGCTGGCCACTACCGCGTTGAATCGTTGGTAGCTCCCTTTATTTTCATTGAAATCATTTTCATTATATTTAAAAGGAGGACTCTTCTTGAACTGGAGAGTTGCATTATAGCGTTACGTATATCAGGAGAGAGAAAGTAGAATTAAATAGCAAAATCCTGCGACTATATTGCTGTTTTTCTAGGATTCAAAAAACGAATTGAATCGGATTCGTGATAAATTATTGAATATTGGACGGCTGGCAACCATCGGGTTGAATCGTTCGTAGCTCACTTTATTTGTTTATTTTCCGTTTGTCATCCGTTATGATTAAGATTCGGTGGTTTTTTCAATTGTGATTTTTATTTTTCCTTATTTTTGCAGAAGAAGAGAAAATTCCAGAGAAGAAGTTTGGTCTCAGGAGAACTTACTTTGGCTGGATACTGATTTTAATGATTTGGATTGTTCAGAACCTCGAAAAATTGTTGAACTGACTGGTTCCCAATTTTGGTAGGTTTTGGAGCGGCTAAACAGTAATTTCTGTTTCCTTCTTTGTTATTGTCTCGGCAATACATTGGGTAAACATTTTTCCGTCCAGTTTTGGCGGATGCCAAACAAATTTGATCGAGTTTGAAGTTTGGGGTTTTAAATTAGAAAAGATGGATGGGATGCATAGAATACTGATGGAGGTTCTGACAACACCCCAAAGGGGCGGTGAATCGGTGCTTGGGACTATTAAGATTGCTGTTTTACCAATAGCAAAGGTTTTTACTATGTGCTTTCTGGGGTTTCTCATGGCCTCCAAATATGTTAACATTTTGCCTGCTAATGGAAGGAAGCTCTTAAATGGGGTAAGCACTATTTCTATGTAGACATTTAGGGTTTTACTCTTTCAATTTTTGTTCGTGTTCTCGGATGTTTTCCAGTAGATCTAGTAATAGGTAGAATGGATGGTAAAAATGAACTTAAGCAGTCGACCTCAAATTTATTGGACATTTAGCCCCTGTTTAGTTTAGATAAAAATTAAAAGCTTATGAATGTGTGGATGAAAGTTGTGGTCCCATGAAATGATTAAAATTGGCTGTGGATTTTGACTTTGATTTTAATCAACTTTTTTAACTGAACCAAATAGGGGCTTAGTTTGTTGTTTATTATTGTTATGTGTATTTTGGACGTCAAGATGCCATATTGAACTGCTGTCTTTGTGTAGTTTATGCATGTGAGTATATATGAAACGCATAACTGCCAAAACTTTTGGAAAATCCTGCACTTCATTTCTGTCCAGTTCTATGCGAAGGCTATTATGAGGACATAGTTTAGGTCAGGTGAAATCAACTTTATTTCATAATCCCTTTGTGTAGAGTCTGATAAAAAAATTATTTTGACTTGATGCAGCTGGTTTTCTCGCTTTTGCTCCCATGTTTGATATTCTCTCAACTTGGACGAGCAATTACTTTTGAGAAAATGATTCAATGGTAAGCATTACATATGAACTCTCTTGCTCATTTTATATTACAATAACCAGTTTTAAGAACCCAACTGACATTTTTGTCATTTTGTAGGTGGTTTATTCCTTTCAATGTTGTTCTTGCCACCATGTCAGGATCCATTATAGGTCTCATTGTAGCATCGATTGTCCGTCCTCCATACCCATTCTTCAAGTTTACCATTATACATATTGGCATTGGTAAGCATTAAATTTGGACATAAATTTTCAGTTCTTTGTGCTCTGTCACTTTTACCTTGCAATTATGGTTTTAATCAATAGTCAAGCTTGGGAGTTTTTGCTAAGACTGAACAATTAGGACAGTCAGTTTGAGAACTGTTCCTTGGAAGTCAATAATAACTAATTTACAAATATGTTCAGCCAACATGCTGTATTTACTATATTAAGAATTGAGATTTAAAGGTATAAATTAATTGGGAAAAACAAGAAAAAGCAACAAAAGAGATTTAATCACCCAGTGATGTATTTGTATCAAGGACTGAACTTTCCCCTTCATTCTTATTCTTGTTGGCGCACGTTGGTTTTCTAAAAACCAAATGACAGTTGTGAGTGGATTGCCGATGGATGGAGGCAGCCGCATATAAGAGTTTAGTTCCAGAAGACTTGACAACATGGTGAGAACATAGTTGGAAGAAATAAGGATTGAACCAAGCAATATTTTTAAAGAGTAATGGAAAAATAAAAAAGAACCAGACCATGACCTCTATATATACAATGTGTTTTTTGGTCCACATTTATTGGGAGATGGATCAGCCCAGATCATCCAGTTGACCAGATGTCTTTCTATTATGTTGTATGAATTAGGATTTCATTGGAAAAAGAGATGGTTAATAATGCTTGTTATTTTCAGGTTCTTGCGCTCTACTTGAATATTCAGTTTGTTTATATACTAATCTCTGTATTCAGTACAATAAACTTTGAAACTGAATGGTTTGAACACACAGATAGGTCCTGTCACAATAACTCTTGTTTTCCTGAATATTCTAGAACTTGCTTTTTTCAGGAAATATTGGGAATGTGCCACTTGTCTTGATTGCTGCCTTATGTCGGGATAAATCAAACCCTTTTGGGGACTCTGATAAATGTTCTGAAGATGGAAATGCCTACATCTCATTCGGCCAATGGGTAAGTTTTAACTTGAAAATGCTTGCTGGCACTGCAACTCACCTTTACTTTATTTCAATTTTAATGTGAGAAGTTCTATAGTATCATGGAGAACCATATTTCTAACTTTTAGTATGAAAGCAGCCCTTTATACCTTTTCACACTCTCTGCTCTTATATATTTGGGTTACTGTAAATAAATGAATATTTCGAATCTTTAAATTCAAAATCTGCAAAGCCCAAAAAACACGCTCTTATGGATTTCAGCACACAAGCATATGTGCATACTTTACCATAATGTATTTCTGTTTACTCAATAATTTATTTTGTTCATAGGTTGGTGCAATTGTCCTTTACACCTACGTATTTAATATGCTTGCGCCTCCTCCTGAAGGCACATTTGACGTTGAAGAACAAAATCTTCCCGTTAAGAATCCTCCTAAAAATAGCTTCAGTAACCCTGCAAAAGATAGTTCCCCTGAGCAAGTTCCACTCCTCACAGAAGAGACTACATCAACTAATTCAAGTGTTACAAAGAAGGAGAAGGTGAGAATGAACCTATTTTGCAAACAGTTTGCACTGTGTTGATATACTGTGTTCAGGTTTGTTGATATTGTAAATGTCAATTACAATATTTCCTTTCATAAAGTGGAAATACTTGAAATTTTCGATGTCTGAAGCTTGGGGATTCAACCACAAAAAATATTATCATATGTAAACTCAATTTGACATACATATGAGTGTTATATAGGTGATGTAGTTGGATGCTATGGTTTATAGCACCCATCAAGCCATTGTGGTTGAATTTTGGATATTGAATCTTCTAATTTTGCAATATTTGTGTTTTCTTGTGCAGATTAAAGATTTTCTGAAATTTCTCTACGAAAAATTGAAGCTCAAGCAAATCATTCAACCTCCTATTATTGCTTCTGTAAGTTCAATTTCTTTGCACTCTTATCTCGATGGTTAAACTCTTGATCAAATGAAAGTGGCATTTCCATTTTCTTGAACTCTGTGTTGATATACCATAGGCATTTAAATGACAAACTCATTTTCATCGTTAGTGACTAATGAATTGTATAGTGTATGATTCCAAAATCTACATTTCAGTACACATCCATGATTTGGAATGCTTATCATTAGAGGTAACATGATATGCTTCAGCAGCATCAGTACAATAAAATTGTCAGAAAGCCTATCAGTTACAGTTTTGAATTACTGTACCTTGTAACTAACCTGTGCTTACTCGGAACTATATCTCAAAAGTTGGTCAGGATGGGGGGCTTTGGGTTAATATTTCTTTATGTCCTTTTCTTTTCGGTAGGATCTGTGTGCATTGGGGTGCCCCGGGGGGGTGGGGGTTGACGTGTTCACAATATAGATGGCCCACTTCTGTATTTTCATAAAATATAACCACTTATTTCTGGCAATCAACCAAATCAACCGACAATGGAATGTTCCCTAACTTCTTTCTACACAAGAACCTCTGTTTTGAGGTGCCATCAACAGCAAGACCCTAAAAATGGTATCGCTGATGACCAGACATAACCACCACTTCTTGATTGCCATCTAAATACTTTGCCTAATCGTCAAGTTATATTTAGGAATTTCCTCCTTAATAAAACTAATAGGCTGCCTACAATATTTGTTACAGATCCTCGCTATCTTTATAGGATGTGTTCCATTTTTGAAGAAATTAATCTTCACGTCAGATGCTCCGCTCTACTTTTTCACTGATAGCTGCTTGATTCTTGGGTATGTTCATTTCTTTCCCAGAATGAGTTATATTTAATTACTCTTTTGTTTTGTGTTTTTATGGTTCTCCAATTGTGTATTACAATGCACATTTAAGCTTCATTTGATTTAGGCATGCAATGGTAGACATGATTGGAACGATACTGTAAATTAGATTTAAGTCTTTTCTGCTATAGTAATGCTCCGTGATGTCCAATCTGTACTACCATATATGTAACATGTAGCGCTGCCTCCCATTACTTGTTGGCGTGCTGCTGCCGTATGAATTACGAGAGCTGTTAATTATGTTGGATTGATACATAGGCTTAACCATTTATGTTATATATGTGCAAATTGTTGTATCATCCTCTAATAATGTCCGGTTTCCCAGGGAAGCAATGATTCCTTGCATATTGTTGGCATTAGGAGGCAACCTTGTAGAGGGTAAGTTGGGTAATGCTTGCTGAGTATTTCCAATTATAAGCCTTCATAGTGCACAGAAATCTGGATTTTGCTTTACCTCCATTATTAATTATCTTTGTTACCATTCACACAGAGTGACTGATGAGATTACAATTCTTGCAGGACCGGGAAGTTCAAAACTCGGTGCACGGACAACAGCTGCCATTGTGTTTGGGCGACTAGTTTTGGTTCCTCCAGTTGGTCTTGGCATTGTCACACTGGCTGATAAGCTTGGCTTCCTGCCTCCGGGTGATAAAATGTTCAGATTTGTTCTCCTCCTCCAGCACACAATGCCCACATCTGTGCTTTCTGGTAAGCATGTATATATAGACAGCACATCTAAACATTACGTATCAAAAGAAGCTAAAATTTTGCTTATTATATATCATTGAGTATTGTGGTCCAAGAGACAGCACATCTGAATATTATTCATAAAAGCAAAAATTTTGTTTATCATATCGTTTTGTCTTGTCCCGAACACACGCATAACGTACTATAATAACTTTTTTCACCTGATTTTTACTAATTTTAAAAAGCAACTCCCTCATTTAAACTGTCTACTTTTTCCAGTTTAATTTAGGGTTCTTGTTCGTTTTAATGTTAGTTTCATTTAGGGTTCTTGTTCGTTTTAATGTTCTGGCTATTTGGTGATTACACTTACGAAAAAAGGGGAATTAACGATGTCCAAATTCACAGGAGCCGTTGCCAGTCTTAGAGGATGTGGGAGGGAGGCAGCTGCTGTATTATTCTGGGTTCATATCTTCGCTGTTTTTTCAATGACCGGATGGATCATTCTCTATCTCAACATACTATTTTGAAGTAGTACAGTTTTGGCACCATGCCACGGCCATCTCCTGCACTGTCGGCTGCAATATTTGGAGACATCGACAGTACAGTCTCGACTTTTTACCTCCAAGATATTGTTATAAGTTCAAGACAAACTGGGTTTTTCTCAGTTTCACATACAATGAGTATGGAGGCATAGATCACTGGTTCAAATTTATAGCTCATTGAGTGGCAACAGATTTCATTATTTAAAAGCTTCTGTAATATACTTATATCTTTGCTTTAGTATCATGTGCATCCTTAATTTATTGTCTTGAACACGTTGTATTGTTACTTTATACGAGCCTCTTCCACCGACCAAAAAGAAAGAAAAGAAGCTATACAAAAGAATATGTAAATAATGGACTAGTAAAAAAAAGGTCATGTGCAAGTTGCAACTTCAAGTAGTTAAATTTATTACATATATATTCCAGCTCATATGCTTTTGAAATTCCAAGAAGTTGATTTGGATAAACAACTAATGTTCACCTGCATCCTAAGATGGAAAATACCATGGGGAGATGAGGCACTATTAACATCTTTTATGTATAAATAAATGAAGATTTCGGTCTAAACAAGCCATTATTCGTGTCAAATGCAAGGCCTTTAAAAGCAGGAAATCTAGGAACCCATGAGCTGCTCAAACCCAAGAGTCCACTATTTCTAACCCCAATCTGGTTGCTAAAGAATAAGTTAGAAGAAAGACCACCACCTTCTACTTCGGCTATTCTCCCTCGCGGGTAGAATGCGGTTACTTGGCCACCTTCCATCTATTAATGGCTTCCCTAACCACAACATAAGAGTAACACCTATAATGCTGACAATAGGAGCAGCAGCAGCAAGAAAGAACCGCCGTCTATTTCTTGGACTTTCCCTAATAGAGTTATCAGTGACATAATTTCTATCGCCTAGTTCCTCATCTGCTCTATCACCATAAAATTGAGAAACTTCATCATCCACATCATCATCCGTAGTGTCTGAGGAACTATCCTCATCAGCAGCATGCTGCTCAGTATGGAGCAACCCCAATCCACTCTCTCCATTTCTTTTCCTGTCCTCGTAATCTTTGTCATCAGTAGGAAGCTCATATCGGCAAAGGGGGCACGAATTCCGTGCACTCAACCATGGCAATATACAGGAAGAGTGATAGAGGTGAAAACAGGGAAGTTGGTTTACAACAGTGCCAACAGCTAGAGAATCCTTGCAGATTGCACATGCCAAATCATCCAGCTTGTCATGGTTTTCATTAATGATCACACGCGGCAAATTATTTACAACAGATATTGCTGCTCGAGGTGCTCCTCTTCTTGAACTATCAGTTCCTGCGAGATGTTCAAGCAGGTTCTCGAAGCCTCTGGAATCAAGATAGTCCCCAGCATTTCCAACATAATTTTGTGTCTCTAACTCTTGAAAATTAGTTAATATGTCAGCAGTATGTGCTTGTCTCCTCTCTGGAATCCTCATTCGAAATGTACCGTCAAATTCAGGAGAAAAACGTTGGCTATGCCAACTTACGCGTGCATTGCTCCCATTTGACCCATAATGCTGAGTTCTAGCTCTTGAGGACTCAACATCAGCTTCCTCCCAGTCACTAATTTCCAACATAATTTTGTGTCTCTAACTCTTGAAAATTAGTTAATATGTCAGCAGTATGTGCTTGTCTCCTCTCTGGAATCCTATTTCGAAATGTACCGTCAAATTCAGGAGAAAAACGTTGGCTATGCCAACTTACGCGTGCATTGCTCCCATTTGACCCATAATGCTGAGTTCTAGCTCTTGAGGACTCAACATCAGCTTCCTCCCAGTCACTGTCTTCATCTTCTTCTTCCTGATCTTCCGAGTTCCACTGGTATAGACCAGCATGCATTGGGTCTATATCAGTATCACTCTCAAGGTCACTTTCACCATTTGGTTGGGCAAAATTTTCATTCTCCAGGAGACTGTTACCATCAATGGAGGCATCAGAGTCTCCTCCATGAGTGGTATAAGAATTATTGTCACCCTCACCATGGAAATGCCTGTATCTCCTGAAGCTGACGTTAGATTCACTCTCCCCATAGAAAGAATCAAAGCCATCACTTTCAGTATCAGAAAACACCCTCCTCCATCTACTGGACCCACTAGGAGTAGTACTCGTACTCGTACGCTGCACTAACCTTGCAGTACCATCTAAGGATTGATTATCATGCTCTAAAACCGTGGACTGGGT
Source organism: Olea europaea var. sylvestris (assembly GCF_002742605.1). Classification (NCBI taxonomy): domain Eukaryota; kingdom Viridiplantae; phylum Streptophyta; class Magnoliopsida; order Lamiales; family Oleaceae; genus Olea; species Olea europaea. Next base: position 6,530 of record NW_019240831.1, on the reverse strand, counting down.
TTCCCTTGCCAGAGAGAGCATTTGTGAAAATTGTTGGGAGAACAGACTCTCGATTGACTCAGAGCGGTTGTGCCTTCTCCTCCTTGGTCCAAGTGTTCTCCTTTGGTACGAGTCTGGTGTGGTGGTCTCGAGATCCTCCAGAAACAAAAATTTACAATCTCCACATATGTTGATAGCTTCGAGATCACCAGCCTCATTATTAGAGGAAAGTACTCTTTGGCATAAAGCACACGTTGCGGGGGCGACGGGAACGATAGAGTTTTCAACATATAAATTCTCATTTCTGAGGCCGAGTCCGGACTGAGCAGATTCTTCCAACATATTTTCTGAATTTACATCCATGTGGAACTGCAATGAATTCCACAGAACATGAATAAATTTGAGTCCAGAGAGCGATAGCATAAAGTGTCATGCAAAAAAAAACTGACGGTGATTGCTGATTAATATAAACCATATAACATAATGATGAAATGAGAATGCTGGTGGTGCCCGAAGAAAAATGCATCTTGATAGATTGTGAACAAGTAGTATTTCTTTTCCCAGAAAATTAAAAGACTAATAAACTCTAATAATTTCACCCTCCAGAAATCACGTTTCAAGTAAAAGTGTTCAGGGGTATCTGAACATCCGCATAAATTCAAAGAGTTATGCTATATTACCAGATTCATTTTATCATAATTGTGCTAGATTAACACTTGGCAGCATTTCATTGATAATTGGCCCAAAAACATTTTTTAATTACCAATGAAATACTGCCAAGTGTTAATCTGACACAACTATGGTAAAATCAATATGGTAAAATGGCATAACTCAGATTGAAATGCTAGATTTGTAAATTGGAATTTAATGTAGTAAAACGAAAAATGACAACAGAAAAAGATACTAAGCCATACATCCCCCCCCCCAACCCAAAAGGGGGGGGGGGGGGGG
>NW_019240831.1:0-5486 GCF_002742605.1 Olea europaea var. sylvestris | reverse complement strand
CAAAAAAAAAAAAAAAAAAAAAAAAAAAAAAAAAGAAAGAGTGAGGTTCTAATATAATCTTTGAGTAAATTTTCAGATATTGAATTTCAGGTGCTAGATAATTGAGATCCAATTAGCTGTTTCGTTGTTTGGAAGCAAACATGATAATTTCACCCAATCAGCTTGACCCAAATTATTTCAACAGCAGCTGATTCACTGCAAGAATTAAAATTAAAAGGAAGCAGAAAATGCAGACAAACCAAACCTCGCCCACCAAGAATCTGAACTACACATTAAACAAGAACAAGATCCAGTTGATATAAATTTAAAAATTCAAACATAATCAAGATAAATAATTTGCGATATTGAAGGGTAAATTTAATTTACTGTATTAATTAGCCGGAGACCAAGTCAATGTCGCTGGCTGATGACCAAAACTCCAAATCCGAAGTGCCAAGTCAACAATAGATCCCCTGAACAATAATTACATGAAACAAAGATATAAGCAAAAATTTCGCAGATAATATACATAAACCCTAAGGTTCGCATTTTGCTAGAACTAGAGAAAAAATTTTGAAAAATGAGGGTACCAATCCAGGAAGACGTCGTTGAAACCGAAGTAGAGCATGAACTGAATAATACAACACCGTACCTAAATGTGAAGATTCACAAGAAAAATGGCAAAAGATGAAAAACGAAAGATAAAAAAGCAAAAGTCAAGAGTGTAATGGTGGTGGTATTGTGGGGGCCAATTATCAAACATACACGTCAATGTTGAATCCGTCAAAAGTAGGTAGTGTTTGTTTGGTGACATTTTAACTACAGAGTGATTAACAAAAATGAGAAATAAATTGAAAAAATGCAAAAAAAAAAAAAATTGAAAAAGTAAAAGAAGCAATATCTTAATTAGGTCCCGTTTGGTACACCGTACACATTAATGCAAAAATGAGAATGAAAAATATAGTCGTTACGTATTCTACACAAGAGATAGAAAGTCAAATATGAGAACTTGATGTGATGGATAACGATCATATTTTTTTTATTTTAATCAACAATTAATGAAAAACAAACGTAGGCTTAATAAAAATGTTTGTCAGAAGAACTACTAAACATTTTCATCTTAAAATTGATACTTATAAAAATATTCATATTTCTCGATCCACCCAACCTCACTGTACACATTTATTAATGATTTGAGACTGTATTGTACATTTTTTAGAAGTTTGAATTGAAACCCCTAATTCAATTTTTTTGTTGTTTTAATTAATTAAATGGTCAATGACTATTTTATCTTCTTTTAAAAAAAAAATTGATCAAATTATAATTAATTCTTGATTTTTGGTCAATTAACAGATTTTTGAAAAGAAATCGTCCAAATATATCCTACTGTCCTTTTCCTTTTTCAACGCTTTTATTATACTTACCAAACATATTGAGAATGTGTTTGACTTATTTTATAAATAAGTTAAACTCAACAAGAAGTAAATTTTGTAGTATAAGGAAAATATTATTATTTTAACATTATCGTAGATGCGATATCAAATAAGTAATTATCTTTGATTAATAAGAGCAGGTCAAAGAATGACCATTCATTTGGTAGTCTTCATTTTTTAAAGGGAAAATTATAATAGTGGTCCCTATTCTTTTCATTTTTTTAGACTTTACTCTAACCTTCATTTTGTGCTAGCGGAAGTTCATAACCTTTTATAAATATGCATCTGAGGTCCATCTGGACGGAAATTATCCAAAACATCGTCAGTTAATCGGGAAAATTAAAGAATCAACATTCAATAAAATTGTCCAAAAACACGATCTATAAAGATATCAACATTCAATAAAATCGTCACGATAACAGATAGTTCAATAAATTTTTCTGGTCAACTGACTGTGTTTTAGACTGTTTCCATCCAGACGGATATCAGGTGCATATTATGAAATGTTAGGAATCTTCGCTGATACAAAATGAAAATTATGATAAAGTTTGCAGAAAACTGAAAAGGTTAGAGACCGTTGCTGCAATTTCTCCCTTTTTTTAAATAAAAAGTTATTTGATTATGGTATGTTTTTTAATATTGTAATTTTGTCACTATATCAAAGTTTAGTTTAATGAGCTGCTCTCTCGTTATACAGCTATCATTGATATCAAAGAAGTTATCCTTCTCGAGCCGTTAATATTGGCTTGAGGAAATTTCCCAGCTTGGCGCTTAAGAAGAAACATCAGTGCTCGAATTGAATTGAATTGAATTGAATGCATATCAAATTCCAGCTACAAGCAAATCCAATTTTCATACAATCTGAAGGAAAGTTTAGATATTCATGTAATAAAGTTTCTGGCATTTAAAATAGAAGGGCTTGTTTCTGTATATTGCAATTGATGATCACATTTGGTAATGAAGGATTCTTGATTACCACCTTACAAATCTTCTTTGTTAAGATTATATACCTCCAGCATCTTGATTATTTTCCGGAAAATTCGTATCTCCAAATACAGAAAAGAAAAAACTACCCATTTTGCAATGTTTCAAGAATCATCAGTCATATTCCTTGCTGTCTGCAGCTCTTTTACGTTCTTATTTAAAGCTGCACAATCTCTTGATTTGGCGGCCATGACTGCTCTTTTTGTATGGTTAAATATTAAGATCGATTATTCAATTCCTGTATATCACAACTGTTTGCATCAATGGCCAGGTAAGAATCATCACTTCGTTTCTTCATCAGATTGTAATGTTTTGTATATTTGTTCCTTTTTTGAGTAATTTGATGGGTTTGAATTTCTTGCAGGACAACTAACAAAGCGAATTGGAGAGAAGGGCTCAGGAGGAGGAGCCCGAGAATCTCAGCCACAGATGCGTGGAAGGAAATTCACCCGAAGCCCTTCAGTTCAGGTAAACAATCAGAGCAGGAAGTTTTGGCGGAAGATCAAGGGGGACCTCCCAGGACAAGGACAAGGGTCAAGAGAAAATTTGTTGAATCTGCATTTAATTCGGTTTCGAAAATACACAAACAAGTGTGGAAGGTAGTTCTCTCAACTGGCTTCCTATTTTTACAATTTAACTTTACATTCAATCAAGGAGGAGAAATATGATTCAGATGTTCCTAGCAAATTGTGGATTGTGAAAGCAATGGATGAGCATAGCAATATCAAATTTTAAAAGATTAGGAATGATAATTAAGATAATATAACTTGATGATTGTTCGCATATTCATTTGGAAGTTCTTTCTGTTAAATGGTAGTTGCAAACTTGCTCAGGTTTTATATAGTTGTATATTATTTTACAGAGTTGCTGGAAGCACAGATCTTTTTTATTTTCTTGGAAGGTTTTCTGACCTCTTATTTAGAACATTAGCTAAACAATTGAATGGGTTACTACGAATTCACGTAAAATTTTGAGATTACGAAGTCATAAGAATCAACAATACTTAAAGCTTTAACTACATGTCAATATGTTTACCGAGCCTTCGGAGATTAGATTGGTCTACTCTAAAAGATGAAGTTGTTTTTTCTTCTAGCTTAAACTTTTATCTAATTAGAGATTATGTTTGCTTTTCCTGTGTCACCTGCAGGGTAGAGATAATCCACAAGGCGAAGATCATTCAAATGATTTCGGTAAATCACTTGCATCTATCAGAAATATTGTGCAAAGTCGTTCCTCCTTTGTTATGAAAATTTTGAATGACATAATATTTGTTTCTTCACAATATCAGTAAGATGGACGAGTGGTGGTGAATTCGAAAAGAATAATGGAAATCGTAAGCATGATGATGATCCTGCAACGCCAGTCCCAAATGGTTCTTTCAAACTCCTAAATCATAATTCTGATTTAATAATTATTTCCACTTGTAATATGATTGATTCCTCATAATATTAGGTAAATTACCAGAAAAGCGTATGCTTGAGCTCATTCTCGACATACTTCAAAGGTTAGTACATTCATATGTTTGAAGTATACATTATTGTAGCATACTGACAGAGGTATGTTATTGCTTAAACAATGTTGACAAATATTTCGATGATTAATTATTGATTATAAACATTTTTTCTATTTGGAGTTTAGGAGAGATACTTATGAAATATTTGCTGAACCAGTTGATCCGGATGAGGTCTGTTTTAGTGTTGACTTCACCAATCCGTTTATGAATGTTTTATTTCTTCTACCACTTCACTTAACAAATTAGTTGTTTCTGAAGGTTGAGGATTATTATGAAATCATTAAAGAGCCTATGGACTTTGCCACTACGAGGGCTAAACTTCATGAAGGAATGTATCAGAACCTTGAACAATTTGAGGTTGGTTGCTTTTTCCTTCTCGTTTCTGTACTTGCTAAACATGAGTTTGTCCTTAACCTCCATGGATTTTCTTTCTTGTAACTTTATGAGTTGTTTGATTATTTTTTGCACTGGTTTGGTTATGATTCTTCACCTCAACTTTTTCTTTTTCTTTTCTTTCCTTGGGATAACGATGCAGCATGATGTATTTTTGATATCTGAAAATGCAATGCATTTCAATTCTACATCTACCATTTATTTTAGACAGGTATTTTATTCAGATTCTTGTTTTCAGTTACTATTTCGCTTTGAGTTGCCTTTAAGGTCATCATATCCTTTACTAATTTATTACAAAGCTCTGATTATATACAGGCTCGGGCCATCCATGAATTAGCAAAGAAGGTTTTTCACGTTCTTAGAACTAACCCTGAAAACTTTGTATCCGAATTTTCGGGGACCAGAAGAAGATCTATTAGAAAAGCCCTGAGTGTAGCCAAGGATTCAAGACATTCGAATGTCAAAGTTAGTAATGTACGAAGTGATGTTTCTTCAAAGAAAAGGCTGTGTTCTCCATCACGACCATCACCATTGACGAGAACCACCAAAGGAAATCCTGGATGTACAAGAGTGACTTCTCATAATGAATCGAGATATTGTGATTCTTTTACTGGTAATATTCAAGCTCTCTAAGTTTGGCTACTTAGTACCAGTAAATGAGGGAGTAGTGACTGGGCGGTGAATACCTTTGAAAGTGTTGAAGATGAGTATCAGAGTGGACTCTTTCTATTATTTCTTCTTTTTAAATAACTTTTTATTTAATATTTTTGAAGTACATTAGTAATGAGCTATGCAAGGGATTCTTAAGAGGCGGCTCTGTCTAGACTAAATGTAAAACTTCGATCCCACAAGGGAGTGCATGTCTGTCTGCACTCTTTTGGGACTCATTGTGAAACTCGTTAAATTCCCAACACTTTTCTTCCCACACTGGACATCATACGGATTGACAAGCAGCAATCTCACAAACCTCACTCTTTGGATAAACAAATCTAATAGCATCTAGTTTAAAACTCGACTACTTTCATAGTGGAGAACAAGATATTGTCATTTTATACGAACACTTCTTTCCATAACAGGTAGTAGAGATGGAGGAAAGTTCAGTTTTGTTGATATAGATCGCCGTTCCACATATCAACAATGGAGGTCATCTTTACAGAATGAGAATGACTCTGTTGGTTCAAAAT